>NC_063198.1:32269896-32337396 GCF_017589495.1 Alosa alosa
TCTCTCTCTCTCTCTCTCGCTTTCTTTCTCTCCCTCCCTCACTCTCTCCCTTCCTCCCCCTCCATCTTCCATGGAGGAAAGGTGGTGGGTAGCAAAGGATTCTGAGCTATGCACACACCTCACTGAATTATGACAATTCGAAAGGACAGAGTGAACTCGACCCACATGCACACACACACACAACACACACACACACACACACACACACACACACACACACACACACACACACACACAAAACACACATCAGAGTGTTTCACAGTCCCATGCTGAGCACTATGACCTTGTGTCTGTTGGTGTTCTATAGAGAAATCACAGAGTGGCTTATTTTCACTAGCTAACATGTGGAAAATAGTGCAGTACTGGAGAAGTGTGCTGTGTGGCTCTCATTTATGAAAACAGACCGCAGGCTTTTGGGATGTGTGTGTGTGTTTGTGTGTGTGTGTGTGTGTGTGTGTGTGTGTGTGTGTGTGTGTGTGTGTGTGTGTGTGTGTGTGTGTGTCTCGTTTATAAAAACAGACCGCAGGCTTTTGGGATGTGATTGCGGTAACATAAATGTGTTAAAGCACTGGTAGCTAGCGAGAAAAATAACAGACTCTGTAAAACAGACGATAATCAAACCCATTTTCACACCACAGCGTGGTCCATTGTGCCAGAGCGTGGTGTTTGTGAAACAAGTGTGGTGGCGGGATGAGCGATCATATTTTTCTTGCTTTTTTGGAGGGAGAAACGCTGGGCATCAAGTTGGCATCTCTACCGAAGGGTGGCACACTGACAACCACCTGTTCACAGCCAAGACCAGGGCCTAGGCCATCTGTCCCTCTGCTCACGCCGTCGTTCTGTTTATGAGTCGGCCACAGTGCACTCGGTAGACGGTGGACAGCTAATAATAAATGTAGCCGCACTAAGGACTCGTAGCTTTCTCACAATCCTGCACACGCTGCAGCGTCAAGTTAAATGTAACGTTTTCCGAAGAGGTCAATATCTCATCATCAGATCATGTAAACCCTTCCAGAGCTGTTTGTCTGAAAAAAATGTGTTTACTTAACCTCGTCTAAACACGGACAGACCCTCATGCACTGAGCTGGTCCTTTCTCAGATGGTAGTTAAGAGTTTAATTCATGAAGATGCTATGTTCTTAAGAAAGAGCAGCGGTTTTGATTATCATTAGTTGCAGACAGAGAGAAGCACTATGTATTGTATCGTGTATTAACATGATGGTGTGTTGGAAACGATGTGTCTTCTGGCAAAGGCACAGAGAATTATCTGATCTTCACACACACACACACAAACACACATCAGAGTGTTTCACAGTCCCATGCTGAGCACTATGACTTGTGTCTGTTGGTGTTATAGAGAAATCACAGAGTGGCTTATTTTCACTGGCCCAACATGTGGAAAATAGTGCAGTACTGGAAGTATTAACAATGTGGCTCTCACATTATGAAAACAGACCCATGAGCTTTTGGGATGTGTGGTATTGTGTTTGTGTGTGTGTGTGTGTGTGTGTCTCTGCTTATAAAAACAGACCGCAGGCTTTGGGATGTGTGTGTGTGTGTCTCTGCTTATAAAAACAGACCGCAGGCTTTGGGATGTGTGTGTGTGTGTCTCTGCTTATAAAAACAGACCGCAGGCTTTGGGATGTGTGTGTGTGTGTCTCTGCTTATAAAAACAGACCGCAGGCTTTGGGATGTGTGTGTGTGTTTGTGTGTGTGTGTAGGTATGTGTGTGTGTGAATGTGTGTGTGTGTGTGTGTGTGTGTGTGTGTGTCTCTGCTTATAAAAACAGACCGCAGGCTTTGGGATGTGTGTGTGTGTGTGTGTGTGTGTGTGTGTGTGTGTGTGGTTTTCCGAAGAGGTCAATATCTCATCATCAGATCATGTAAACCCTTCCAGAGCTGTTTGTCTGAAAAAATGTGTTTACTTAACCTCGTCTAAACACGGACAGACCCTCATGCACTGAGCTGGTCCTTTCTCAGATGGTAGTTAAGAGTTTAATTCATGAAGATGCTATGTTCTTAAGAAAGAGCAGCGGTTTTGATTATCATTAGTTGCAGACAGAGAGAAGCACTATGTATTGTATCGTATTAACATGATGGTGTGTTGGAAACGATGTGTCTTCTGGCAAAGGCACAGAGAGAATTATCTGATCTTCACACACACACACAGAGAGAGAAAAGTATACTCACAACTGCATGACAAGGTAGAGGTGCGACTTGTTCTCGAAAATATCCTCAAGGGAGACAATGTTGGCATGTTTAATCCTGGGGAGGGTAGGAAATAAAGGGTGTGAGAGAGAGAGAGAGAGAGAGAGAAAGAGGGAGGAGAGGAGAGAGGGAAAGAGGGAGGAGAGGGAGAGAGAGAGAGAGAGAGAGAGAGAGAGAGAGAGAGAGAGAGAGAGAGAGAGAGAGAGGGAGAGAGAGAGAGCAAATATAAAAATACATCAGTCAGAGTGACGCATGCTAAGGATTAAATGCAAAATAGCCATTTTATTTACAGCCTGTTGTAGAGTGCTGGTACCACTGCCAGCCTGATAGCTCACTGCCTCTTTATCAAGCTGACCTGAATAAACATTCCCAGTGCGCTCTGCACTAAATCCAACACGGCCATCAATTTCTGCATGTCTCCGTATACACACACACACACACACACACACACACACACACACACACACACACACACACACACACACAGCAGGCAGGAAGTCTGCTCTCTGCACCAAGCCGAGACAGCAGCCCTCATCTCTCCAGATGTGACCGGTCCAGCCATCACGGCAGGGCTCAGAGCAAAACCATTCCTGGCATCCAATAGGCTAGCAGGTGTTCCCCAAGCAGCCAAGCAAGCCCTGGCAAGGATGACATGGATCTAGTTTGATACTAAGGCTACATCCCCCTTATGCCGTTTCCGTTTGAATACGAACCACTTTTACGTTTTTGCCTCTCATCTAAACTACTCCGGTGTTATCGAACTCCTGAAATAGAATGATTTGAAAAAGCGACCGGCCCTGTGTTCATTTGAAAACTCTGGCTTTGCATTTGCATGGACAGCGAATCCGCAAACATCCTAAAGCGATGACGTAGAAACGTTCTCTTGTTCTCTCCCTGATTGGACCTTATCAGTCTTGACTCTCCATGACTCACTTCCACTTCCACCACTAGCCTGCCAGCAGTGAAGTCAGCATGGAGACCCAAACACAAGCTTTACCAGCCTTACTGTGGGCATATAATCTACTTTTCAGAGAATATGTGCATTACTTCTACTCCCTTCAGTGATGAAAAACAAAATCCAAAAGCAAAGAGAGAGAGAGAGAGAGAGAGAGAGAGAGAGAGAGAGAGAGAGAGAGAGAGAAAGAAGTTTCTTGTACTTTTCTCTCTGTGGTGCACAGAAAGTGAAGTGAGAGAAACACAAACACACACACACACACACACACACACACACACACACACACACACACACACACACACACACACACACACACACACACACACAGGGGCTTTAATTTATTGTGCGGGCACGTCCGCATCGCCCCGTGGAGGCACGACAGCTTGGCGGAGGATTGGAGTTGAGGTGAGTCACCGCGTTTTCTTGTGGAATTCTTTCTTTCCTTTCTTTCTTCTTTCATTTCATTTTTTATTCCTTTCTCCTCCGTCAAGCCAGCGGCAGCCCACTCGCTTCAGTCTCCTCCGTCAAGCCAGCGGCAGCCCACTCGCTTCAGTCTCCTCCACACTGAGCCCTTTCAAAAGAGACGCTCTCACCCCCACAAACACACCCCAGTCCCTCCCTTTAGCGCAGGTGGAGCCACCCCCCACCCCACCCCCCACACACACACACACACACACACACACAGGCACACACACACACACAGGCACACACACAGGCACACACACACACACACACACACACACACATACACACACACACACACAAGGCTCAGTCACATAAACACAAACTCGCAGTGGTGTTTGGTGTGACTCATTGGCAGGTAGGCAAACACAGGAGAAGCGACTAACAGAATGGAGCAGGGGGAGGAGAGGAGAGGAGGCTGGGGGGTGGAGAGGAGGCTGGGGGGGGGGAGGAGAGGAGCGGAGGCTCGGGGGGTGGTTAACCTCAATCCGACAGCACAAAGGCGAAGCTTCACTGGAACAAATCGACACAGAGGCATTAACACAGTTTTAACAAGTGGGCGGCCTTCAAATGCACAAAAAAAGGTAGGACACCTTTCTGGGTGGAATGCTCACACAACCCTGAGCTCACACAGCAAACACTATCTTCTCAGAGAGGTGAAGAGGGAACAAACACCGGCAATATCTGACCACAAACCGTACTAACCCTCACACACTCAGTCACACGCCATCCAGCTTTACTAAAGGAGTAAACAGTGTTTGTGTGTGTTAAGTGCTTGGGCACATATAGACACAGAATATGTGTATGGACCAAGGGATGGGCAGTATTTATGATTTATTAAATATGTATTTTAAATACAAAATTTTATTATGTAATTTGTATTTTATTGGGTTGAACAAAATGGCTTCGTATTTTGCATCAAAATACTTTCTAGGTGTGTATTTTTGTAGGTTAAAAATACTGGCAAATGTTTTTGGTGATGATATCATATTAGTGCAAAACAATGAATGTAGCCTCTGACTGGTTCAGACTTAGTAATTTGCCCAGACTTGTGATCAGAATATTGAGATTCAGGAAGATTATCCAGTGCAAGATGAGCTTGATATTGCACTGTGTAACGCTGTTGATCGGGAAGGATTGTGACCCTGTTAATTGTTTTTTTAACTACCTGGGTTCCGTGTAAGTGCTAAATGGTGTTCTATTGATGCCAAGGGGGATACATATAAATGCTGCAGGGCAACCACAAAACTGGTTCCATGTGTTCCGTCTGGATGACTGAAGTTCTCAAAAATGTGATTGACTGAAGTTCTCAAGAAACTGATGATCAAAGTTCTCAAGAAATGTGAGGTTGGTGTGACTTGTGTGTGTGGCCAACTTCCATGTCGCAATCTAGGCATGCGCTGGGCATCAGAGACTTTGTCCACTTTGTACCACTTGACAAGTTCAGTTGTGAGTGCATCTCTGATGGTATTTAGGCTATATGTAACAGGCAGGTCAGCATAGTTGATCTATTAAATGTTTGTAGGTTTATGGCATGTCACGTAGGCAGAGAAAAGCTGTTGCTCTCAAACACTCCACTTACAGTAATCGACGGAGTCTGTGTACTGACGAAGGAATAAATTAAATAGACAGATATGGAAGGTTTGCAAAGTGATTTCATGCTCCCTGTATATGTGTATACATGATGTGGCTACTGTATTTCATAGTTTATTTTGATACACTTTAAATTAGGGTATTTGAGATTTAATTTTTGCTCATCCCTGTAAGGACCTGTGTTCTAGCAGGGCCTCCCTGGAACCTGTATTTTATGGAACCCTCCAAAGTGTTTTTTATCGCCTCACATGATCCACACTGGTTTCACTTTAGTCATGTAGTCCTCATTGTCCACTAAGACACCACAACACAAGAAATCAGTGGACATTAAACTTAATCAGTAGACCAGTGTAGCAATTTTAAACTGAAACAGCAAAGTCTAAATAGACTTTAAGACAAACTTGTGATCATTTAATTAAAGTATTACTACACAGCAAGGGCTCTGTTTGAGACAGCAAGGGAGTATTGTTCCCTATTACTGAAGCACAATAAAACACTGTTCCCAACTTAGCTGTGTGCTATGCCAAGTTCATAAAACATGATTTTAAGCCCAATTTTCCTTCCACTGACAGATTTTGGAGAACGACGACAAATCCCCTAGATCGGAGGCAAAGTGGTATTCGATTTTGCTACATGTGAACTGTTCTAAAATGCATTCTGTGAACGTTGCCTCGCAGATGGCTGTCTAGCAGGCTATACAAATCTGGATGCGTCTCCAAATCTTGTACTGTGAAAAGTGTTGTGACCCAGATGTGATGTTTTTTCTTGTCCGTCTTCCTCGATTTTTTCCCCCTGTATACTCAGAATACAAACTACTCTGATGACCGGTTTCTTGTGGCTATCCATTTAAGAAGAAAAAACAGCTGAAAACAAGTATGGAACCGTCTCATCTCTTCAGCCGAAACACCTTTCATAGAAAACAAAAAAAGAGTTTTCCAACAGGTAACATAGTTTTTTGTGTCAATGCTTGCAATACTTTTGATCACCACAAGGTGTCTTCATTCTTATTTCAGAATCCTTCACTGAAGTTAAACTTCAACCTACAGGATTTATCAGCAACCAATTCCATCATGCATCATTTCCTCTGACATCAAGCTCAAAGCATCACGTGTGACAGGGTGAAAAAGCAGGCGTAACGTATTGTGACGTGTTCTGGGGTGAGCTGGTGAAGGAGTGAGGCCTAGGAGTGAGGCCTAGGAGTGAGGCGGGCCTGGAGGCTGGGGAGGGTAGTGACCACAGGGATGGGGCGTGGGATGGCAGACGGCACGCTGAAACAGGTGACAGATGAGCCTAATAAGGCCAGTGTGGCGTAAACATCCCATGCCTTACACACACACACACACACACACACACACACACACACAGCAGTGATAGCCCAGGCCTTACGCCAGAACCTCTCTCTCTCTCGTTCACACACACACACACACACACACACTGACACAGACACACAGCAGTGATAGCCCATGCACACACACACACACACACACACACACACACACACACACACACACACAAAGAAACAAAAGAAACAAAAGAAACAGAGCCACACACCAGTCCCATCCTCAATCCCATTTGCCACAGAGAGTGAGGGGGCCGAGTGCTCCATCATCCCCTCATCAGCATGGCGGAATTAGTTCCAGATGTAAAGAGTTGTCATGGTGCCACATCTGGCAGCACTGCCAGCCTCATCTCGGGCGAGCAGGGAGGGCAATCGTGTGTGTGTGTCTGTGTGTGTGTGTGTGTGTGTGTGTTACTGTAGCCCACATTTGCGATTCGTCACCTGTGAGTGTCGGTGGCACGCTCACAAAACATGAAGGTTGTTTTATGTGTGTGTGTGTGTGTGTGTGTGTGTGTGTGTGTGTGTGTGTGTGTGTGTGTGTGTGTGTGTGTGTGTGTGTGTGTGTGTGAATGAGCGAGTGTATGCATGTGTGTGTTTCTGCATGTGTGTTTGTGTGTGTGTTTGTTTCAGCTCTACACATTGTGTGCTAAGGTTTGGAAATGCTCGCAAGCCATTATGGCTGGCAGATTGTCAACAGGAGCATGGGGGGCATGGGGGGGTGCAAGAGGCTTTAAAAGCTCTCTGATTTAATTATTCCTGCTGGAAAAAATGTATTTGCCCTGAGCGCTCCAGAAAAACAAAAAAAGTCCTCGCTAATGAAGTGAGCCACAAACAATAGCATACTAATGGCTTCCCACAGGAGGGTACGAAGCAAGAGCTCCACCACATACCCTGAGAAAGCCCTCCTGAGCGTCGGCCTGACACCATCTCCGCCACCCAAACAACTTGTCTTTCCTCCGCGTTATTGCCTGAGTGATGCAACGGTGTTGACTAATCGCTTCTCTTCTCTTCTTCCTCTGGGCTGTTGTTGTGTTGGACGGGGCCGCATGATGTAACGGGGCATATGCTGCTGCGGCTAATAATTGGCCAGATCGAGAGAGAGAGAGAGAGAGAGAGAGAGAGAGAGAGAAGAGTTCGGCGAACTTCTGGACTCGACACAAGTCGAGCCCGCTTCGTCGCCTCGGAGCCATCTGCTCAGAGAGTCGGCCGGCTGGGGAGCGTTGCGTCACTCCCTGACGATTGGGCTCAGACGCTTCCCTGCAACCCCCAACCCAGCCACGGGAACTTTGCCAGATCAACCCCTCCCCCTCCTCTCCTCCATCCCTCTCTCACTTTCTCTCTGCGCAGAATGAAAACTCATCTCCTCGTGCTCCTTTTTGATCACACTCTGACTTTCTGCTCATCGTTCTCTCTCTCTCTCTCTCTCTGTCTTCTCGATCCCTCACAACACAAGTCTTCCTTGTCACTTGTGACAAGATCTCTGTGAAACAGCTAGGCCTCTGCCTGCAGTAACCCAGGCAACAAGGCCACTAAAAATAGATTTGGCTCCATCGGGCTCAGTCATTTCCGGCGCTTCATAATTCCAGTGGTTTTAACAGGAGGTATTTGAACCCAGTCACATCATTACCGTAATTGCGGACGGTGCTATTTGGCAATGAATGAGTGTGCCAGTCAAGAAGCTAATGAGGAAGACAACAGGAATTATTTTTGGCCTGTGTTTCAATCGTGCATTTGACTTGCCTTACTGTGTGTGCTGTGTGTCATGCAGATCTTCTATAGAGTGGTATGGGGCAGTAGAACATGGCATATCTATAGAGGGGTATGGGGCAGCAGAACATGGCATATCTATAGAGGGGTATGGGGCAGCACAACATGGCATATCTATAGAGGGGTATGGGGCAGCACAACATGGCATATCTATAGAGGGGTATGGATATCTATAGAGGGGTATGGGGCAGTAGAACATAGCATATCGTCCCCTTAGAAGTAGAAGGTTCTATCTGACATTTTTGTCAAAACTGATTTATTGACATATTCCTATTCTGTGACGAGGCGAGGTGAGGTGAGGTGAGGTGAGGTGAGGTGAGGCGAGGTGTTTCTTGAAGCTGTTTGCATTTTTGGACTTAATATCTAAAGATTGTTCCACTCATCAATATACTGTAACTCTATGGAATTCTAAAACTTTTAAGCTCAATATCTCAAAACTACTCAGAATGCAGATAGAACCGTATAATTCCAAGGGGGCAACGTGTGTGCATGTTTGTGTGCCGATATGGCGGACGTACTTGTGCAGGACGGCGATCTCGTTCTCGATGCTGTTCTCCTTGCCCTCGAGCGCTTTCCGGGGGATGCACTTGATGGCCACCAGCTTCTGCGTCCTCTTCTCCTCCGCTAGCACCACCTCCGAGAATGCCCCCCTGCCAGGACAAGCATCAACAATCAGATAAGGAAGCAGGCTAGCAGGGTGTTGTGGTAAACACAAGACGTTTGTCTATGACACAGTGGGGCCAATGAGGAAGCTGCAGCCCGTAGTTTCTAGACGGCAGCTAACCAAAAACACTGTGATAGGAGATGAAAAAAAAACAGTGTAAAAACTGAGGGCTGTAATGTGGTTAGCAATGTGTTGCTTTTCTTGAGGACTGCTGAGGATTAGCGCCTAGCTGAGAAACCACAGTGTGAGCGCAGAGTGAGAGAGAAAGTGCTTATTTGTTGCTTTCATTTACTATCAAAAACAGAGAGAGATGCGGCTTTGAAAGACTCTTCAGCTCTTTACACTTCCTTGCAATACTTCAGGTGAAATTCTCTGTCATTTAGCCAAGTCACTGGAGAGAACCCAAACCTTCCTCCACAAGAAAACAAAACCTAATCTGGTGAAAAGCCCTCATCCACATCACCCACCCACCATGTGGTACTGCTTGGATCATCACCCACTCACAATTTGGTACTGCTTGGGTTATCACCCGCCCACCATTTGGTACTGCTTGGGTCATTTGGTACTGCTTGGGTCCTGAGCTAAGACCTGTGTTCACTTCTTACCCTGCAGGCTAGAGGTATTTGCTGTAATGTCGCCGAGTAGTCTGGGGTATATGTGTGTGTGTGTGTGTGTACACGTGTGTGTGTGTGTGTGTGTGTGTGTATGCGTGTGTGTGCGTGTGTGTGTGTGTGTGTGTGTGTGTGTGTGTGTGTGTGTGTGTGTGTATGTGTGTGTGTGTGTGTGTGTGTGTGTACATGTGTGTGTGTGTGTGTCTGTGTGTGTGTACACGTGTGTGTGTGTGTGTGTACAGTACGTGTGTGTACGTGTGTGTGTGTGTGTGTGTGTGTGTACGTGTGTGGCCTGCACGTACATTGTCTCGCTCGATCCCCCATGTCATCACTTCCGTCTGTTCAACCCTGACTTTATACTGAGCCATGCACTAGCAGTCTGGAGCTCCAGGCTCTATGAGTTTATCTGTGTGCGTGCCTGTGTGTGTGTGTGTGTGTGTGTGTGTGTGTGTGTGTGTGTGTGTGTGTGTGTGTATGTGTGTGTGTGTGTGTGTGTGTGTGTGTGTAGGGTGGAAGCGAACAGATTATCATGTGACGCATATCTCTCTGTGTGCTTTCAACTCATTATTTGAATGAGTGATTATTTATTTATTAATAAGTTATCAAAAACGGCACATACACAAATAAAATGTTTTAATAAGAGATTCCAAATGAAGTTTCCATATTGATGTGCTCTTATGTGGTCTAGCTGGCTGGCGTGTGTAAAAAGGGTCTGAGCACCACGACACTGTGGCCTCACAAGGCTTGATCTGGCAGAGGGAGATACCAATTAAAATTCCAGTGGGAGACCTCCAGAGCATTTGAAACTGGACAGGCCAGTCAGAGACCACACGGCCTCTCAACCCGTGATAAGAGCTCAGACTTGATAAGCACTTGTCCTCAAACTCACACACACACACACACACACAACGAGCACACAAGCACAAGGGCGCCAGCGCACACACACACACACACCACTTTTTTTTTCTTACTCTAGCTTTCACACGCTCATACTCTCCCTCTCCCCCTCTCTTTCTCTCACACACACACACACACACACACACACACACACACACACAGACACACACACATGGCGTGCCAGTAGAACGCCTCCCTCTGATAACATCTCCAGCCGTTTGAGTTCAATATTTGACAAGGAATTAGATGACCCGGACTTGTATGTGCTCATGTGTGTGTGCATATGTCTGTGTGTGTGCATGTGTCTGTGTGTGTGTGTGCATGTGTCTGTCTGCGTCTGTGTGTGTGTGTGTCTGTCTGTGTGTGTGCAAGCGCATGCAAAGCAAACTTTTTACGGCCCTTGGTGTTCCCATCCAAGCAGGATGCACCCAATACTTCCGTGAGGCTCAGGTCCAGCATCGCCAACCTACACCCTGCTGTTGACCCGGCACAGCACCCACGGACATCCCCACCACTACCACCCTGGCACAACATCCCCACCACTGGCACCAGCACTACCACCCTGACACAAGACACCATGCAGCACGAACGCACCACTGGCACCCGCACTACCACCCTGGCACAACATCCCCACCACTGGCACCCGCACTACCACCCTGGCACAAGACACCATGCAGCACGAACGCACCACTGGCACCCGCACTACCACCCTGGCACAACATCCCCACCACTGGCACCCGCACTACCACCCTGGCACAACATCCCCACCACTGGCACCAGCACTACTGTACCACCCTTGCACAAGACACCATGCAGCACGAACGCAGAAGAGCGCCAGCTGGGCAGCTCAGAAGTCAGGCGAGCGGGCCTGTGCATCGACAAGGTGCCCAGCCCAGCCCCCGCAGAGACACACTGCTGACTAAGACGTCCGTACCATGTCCTTCGGGAAGAGATTTACTGTGAAAATCACATTAGCTTATCATTGATGGAGAGCAAAGGGGATGGTTAGGGAGGGGGGTTTAACTTGTGATGCGCTGGCAAACTAAATAAATAAATAAATCAAATTGCAGTTTTCCCTCACAGCCAAGGAAAGAGGAAGTGAGAGTTAAGCCCCTTCCTTCCCCCATCTTCTCTATGAGCATTCAGCCTGTGCAGTATTTTCACATGACCGACTGACAACACATTTCTATTTGGAGTGGCTCAATGGTTGCACTGCTGTCGACTCACACGTTTAGACTGGTGGTGTCATAGATCCGAGTATCACTTCACAAAAGCCGGATCCATTTGGAAGCGCGCGCACTACAGTCCGCCAGCCTCTTCCGAGGGCACGTGCTGAAAGGAAATCTGCATTTGGTGCGAGTGGCTAGCTGGGCTGTAACAGTCACTCAGACTAACCGGTCGAGTGGACGGCTGAGTGACCAGACCTGAGAGTCTGAGAAAGGAGAGGATGCATGAGGCGGCAGGACAGGATGGCGTCGTCCCCTCATCACTGAGAGGCGGAGAAATGTAACCAGCCTGTTCTCTCCTCTGGTGAACACCGAGACGGCAAAACACCCACACTTTCACTGACGTGTCTGTCATGTCATGGAAACACACTGCCAGCTTTGCTCCGCCCTGTTCCGCTGAGTCTCTAAGGAGAAGCTCAACAGCAGCAGGTGTGGATGAAAAACACCTTTTAGTTCTGTGAAAGGCGGTGAAGAGGGAGAACAATCTCTGCGTACTTGGAGTCCATCTCTATGTGCATCTCTGGGTACAGCTCTCCTTTCGTACTGATTCGGAGATATCGGGCATGCTAAGAAACAGGCAACGAAACCATATAAAGACACACAAACATGCTGGTGAAGAATAAGGGGGATTGATTGTGGGAACGCTAGACCAGCAAGTCCTCTCAAAGGTCAGACCTTGCACACAATGATGGCCATCTGGTGCCGAGAGGAAGTGGACAGAACGGGGTGGAACGGCGCTGCCCCCATGCATCATCGGGCCAGTGCTATTACTCAAGTGGCCCTCATCGTCGGGCCAGTGCCATTACTCAAGTGGCCCACATTCACATAGCCACCTTTGGACGTTTAGAGGAGAAAGGGACGGACAGACAGAGAGAGAGAGAGAGAAAGAAAGAAAGAAAGAAAGAAAGAAAGAAAGAGAAGTGGAATGGAAGTTTAGTTGAGAGAGAGACCTGGCTTATCCAAAGACAGACATGTGTGACATTTTTTTCCCTTGACTCAACTCCCTGCAGACACATGTGGGAAGAGTATCTGCAGAAACTAGGCCATCAAAACATGAGCATCATGACTATGATAAAAATGCCTGTCGAGAGGCATGGGATGACTTCCTTAAGTAATTGACTGGCTCGTCAGCAGAGGCATATGTACCACAACTGTACCTCTAGAGACGCCCCCTCCCCTTACTTGTCTCATACGACTTTCTTCATGACTGCATCTTTATATGTATCCATGGGGCAGACTACACGCGTGACTGGCTCGCCTGATTTCTCTGGAACTTACAACCTCCTCATCACGCCTGCAGCTGCACCCTCAGAGAGGCAAAGGCAGAGAGCACAGCAGCGTTAGCAGCCAGCAAGGCCCGAAACTACCACAACCCTTCCAGCGTGCCCCCACATACTTTTACTCACCCACGCAAACATAGAAATGTCCACCCACATAAACACACACAACACACACAAAACACACACAAACACACACAAAACACACACAAACACACACAAACACACACAAACACACACAAACACACACAAACACACAAACACACACCTCCTGGAAAAATCTCTGTGGACCGTGAGTTCCACTCTTTCCTCACCCTGCTTTCTCTTTCTGCTTCACTTGCATAACTTGCCCTCTGCTCTCTTGTCCAGCGGGCACACTGACAACACAAACCCCCCTCTCACGGCCTTCACGGCCTTCAGAAGCACTCTCAGTTCTGCTGCCGGGATCTCAACATCTGATGGTAGAACATCACTCAACATTCTGTTGGTCACCAAAGGGCCGATCTGGAGCCAGTGTAGTAACAAAAACTAAAACAGCAATATATATATATATATATATATTGTATGTTCCACTTTTGAAACGCCTTGTTCTATTTTGGTTCATTCATAGCTATTCAAATAGAGAGTCAGAGAACTCCCTAAAGCACACTGAAGACACAACAAATAGGAACCTCTGCAGTCTCCCTGGCCCTGGTCTTTTAGTTGATATCAATACACTGGTATTGAGCACTTCCATCTCTTCATCCTGAACTGGAGAGTAACAGGCACTGTCTGCTAACAGGATGGACGGGAGGACCACAAGCCTGACAGACTTAAGGAGAGGCTCGACGCTGAGAGTGTGAAAAGGAGTCTGCAGGAAGGTGGACACAACGTAGGGGGAACACAAGGTCATGGCACGACACCTAGACCCTGATGGAACAGCCACTGACCCAGCCTGACTGCACAGGTCAAGTGTGGACTCGAGCACAATGTAGCCAGGAGCAGAAGTGTGGGGGGAAAGCATGGGGTGTGAGTGAGTCCTCCATCAATCTTAGAAGCAGAAATCTATTGAAATAGTGGTGCTGCTATTTTAGTATGCGCTGTGCTGCCATGTGGCGAAAAGCAGGGCAGTGGACCGGCACGGAGCATTCAGTGGTAACCTCTCAAAACCACAGGGTCACACCAGGATGTGTGAAGACATCCTGACGACATGAAACCAATCTGCCATGAAATAATATGGTTAAGTACAATAAGGTATTTCATTGTTGTGATGAACAAATGCTAGTTAGTATTGGCACAGGTGTAGGGTTGCCTGATCACAGAACACTGATATACACGTAACACAAAAGCAAAAAAGTGTTGCTAAAAAAGGAGATGGCGCAGAAATAAAAGTGCTACACTGCTCGGACTTTACAGCAGTGCATTAAAATGCAATGATGTGTGTAGAGTTTCTTTTAGGCACATCTGGCCTGTTAACATTGGCCCATGGACAACAGATGCCAAATAGCCATTTTGGCTAATTCTGGGGCATTTACATTTTTATGTTCATTAATGTGCACTGTCCATGTCTAAATAAACCTTAAATAAATAAATAAAATGAGTACTGTTTTGATTTGGACACAGAGTGGAGCACAGTACACATAGTGGGCTAATGCCACTCTCGCCATGTGTCCAAGGCGTACGGGGACATTTCATTCTGACCAATTCATGAATGGTACACTGGTTCATTGCCTACGCCCTTTTTCAACTGATCGGCCAACTGATGGAACTGACTTGATTCTTGATAATCTTTCAAAACAATCATTTTTTGTTGTTGTTTGACTTATAAAAATATAAACAACAGAGCAAAATGAATACAAATATACGGACAAACACAAATGCTTTGACTGTACTTTTGGGATAACCAAAAAAGCTCAAGAAGTAGCAGCTTTGTTGTATGTGCAACCGAACTGGGTTATGAAACTCAGCACCAGGTGTTCTGTGAGCGTGACCCGCGGGCTGCACTGAAACTTTCTGAACAGCTCGACAGAACTGGGTCAGAACCAGGAGGCCAGAGGCGCCAAACTGAAGATTCTAGACTCGTACTTTTTCACATAACAAACTGTAAGGAAGAAAAAGCATGACGGAGATGGACATGTGGACAACGAAGATCATTATATTCCATATAAATATTTATAATATTATTTGTCGTCTTGTGTTTCTTTTGCTGCTATATACTGTGACACTCAAAAGGCCTTTGACAGCTTAGTCCAGTTAGCTAAGCCGTTCATCACCATGCAATAATTGTCACCACCAGATCAGCCTCATTTCCTGCCACTGTCTGTCTGGCTGCCATCGTATTTAGCAACAGGAAGGGAAGGGGGCTGTCAAGGGCTTGGTTTCGGTGATAGACTCAAAACAGCTGGGAACCTCCAGGAAGAGCCAAATGAGCCGCGGCCCAATGGTCAACCACAGGCAAAGCAACAACCAAGTCCTCTCCGCAGAGGACAAACAAGTGACCATCTAATAGTAGCCACTGGGTTGTACTGCTTTTAGCGATACAGCTAAAGCCAATGTGTGCACTGCTAATTGCGGTTCCCATGATGTGGACCTTTGGATTTCAAAGTCGAGGGGAAAAGCTGTGGGGGTGACCCGCTTTAAAGTGTCGGTTCGTCCTGATGGGCTGCCTACGCGCCGAACACAGGGCACGTACAAAACATCAAGGATGAAAATGATGTCAGAAGGGAACAATTGAGAACCCTGCAGTTCAGCATGTTCTTTCATGTATGGTTTAGGGAATGCAGAAAGGTCTTGGGAAGACTAAATGTAAGATACCAAGGGATCCTTCTATATTCGCCCTTTTGAAAATGTTTTGTCTGTTTTGCACAGATCTCCTTCTTTCTTCTTTTTTCTTTTCTTCTGTGCTAAAATTCTTCCTGGAAGATGTACAAAGACCTAAAGACCAGACATTAGGGCACATGAACAATTGTTGCAGCAGACTCTAAAAAACAAGCAGTCTAAGTTCTTGAGTTTAAGTTCTTAGGATGGCCGCCTCTGGATTTTCCTGTTATCTAAACAATGGTGACTGTACCTGTAAACAACTCTAGTGCTGACTTCCTGGTACCTTCTTGACATGCAGGTCCATCTCTACTAATAGTCCTCTCAGAATGCCAACAGGTGATGAACAACCAGTGGGAACGGTCCTATCTATCAGGGTTGTGCAAAATTCGAATTGCAATTCTGCTTCCTGTTTGCTACCTCAATTGAAGTGCAAGTGAAATTCAAGAATTGAATTGGAATTTAAGAGCCAGTTTCAATTCAATTCTGGAATGTTGCACAACCCTGCTATCTATGCTCTGTCAACACGGAACCCACACTGCCACAGAACACTCCACAGAACACTCCGGTTCCAGTGAGAACACTAAAATAAAAGCAGCCCCCCCCCCCCACAGTTATTGTCCATCTCTACTGGGATGGTTAAGTGCTCGACTCAAAGAGAACCAAGTAAGCTGTGTTTTGTCAGCAAGTAAGAATTTCCATTTAGGGACAAGGTCCTTTCCTCTGGGGCTTCTCATGTGGGATTTGTACAACCCCAAATCAGCAAAAGTTTGGACATTGTGTAAAATTCAAATAAAAAAAAAGAATGTAATAATCTGCAAATCTTGTGAACTCATATTTAGTTTCAAAAAGGACACAGACAACATATCAAATGTTGAAAATGACTAATTTGACTATTTCATGGAAAAGATATGTCAATTTTAAATTTCATAACAGAAACACGTTTCAAAAAAAGTTGGGACGGGGGCAACAAAATGCTGGAAAAGATGTGTAATGATAAAGAAAACAAAAGGAGGAATATTCACAACTAATTAGGATAACTGGTGACATGATTGGATATGAAAAAGAGCATCCCAGAGAGGCAGTCTCTTAAGAAGTAAAGATGTAGAGGTTCATCACTCATTCATCTGCCTAAGGAGCTGTTGACCACTTTCTACTCAGCCATCATTCAGTCGGTCATCTGCACCTCACTGTCTGGTTTGGGTCTGCCACCAAACGGGACAGGGCCAGACTGCAATGGACAATTAGGACTGCAGAGAAGATCATTGGAGCTGACCTTCCCTCCATCCAGGACCTGTACCGGTCCAGGGTCAGGAAAAGGGCAGCAAAAATCTCTACAGACCCCAGATTCCCTGTCCCAACATGTTGCTGGCATCAAATTTAAAATGAACATATATTTTTCATGAAATATTCACTTTCTGCATTTGATATGTTGTCTATGTCCCTTTAGCTCTTCAATACGGGTTTACACAACTATACCTCGTGTATATATAATGTATATCACATTCTGTTTTTATTTGCATTTTACACAACATCCCAACTTTTTCTGATTTGGGGTTGTAGGAAAATTAAGGCATTAGGAACAGGTAAAACCTCAGGTGCAAGTCCCGGCAAATTAATTGCCCCATAATTTTGCTGCCAAGACATGTCCGTCAGAGACAAACCACTATGGCTAAAAAAAATTCATATCAGGGAATGTACATTCCTATAATGGAATCTCATAGGGCTTTACTGGAGAGATAGAACACAGTTTGTATAACAAGTAAAACTGAGGGTGATGGTGGTGGACTGTCAGTGTGCATAAACACAGCAGGAGCTATCACTGCTATTTTTGTAGCGCTGTGTCATGAAAATGAGGCCGGACCAGCTCATGGACTTAGCTCATAATTCTAGAGCCAAGCCACCACCTTTTCCACGTTGCCAAAAACAAAGGCCAGAATATAGATGTGGCACATTGGCATGCGTTTGAATGTCCAAGCTGTGTAGCGCGCCAGCAAGGTTCCTACAGTTTGGGAGGGAGCGCTCCACGTGAGACAAAGGGTCTGAGTGTGTGTGTGTGTGTGTGTGTGTGGCTAGGTGTGCGCGCATGTGTTTGTGTGGCTAGGTGTGTGTGTGTGTGTGTGTGTGTGCGTGTGTTTGTGTGGCTAGGTGTGTGTGTGTGTGCGCGCGCGTGTGCGCGCGCGTGTGTGTGTGTGTGTGTGTGTGTGTGTGCATGACGGCTGAATTATAGATGGGGCCTCGAGCACCTTCCTGTGTGTCTCCCATGCTGGTAAGGACACCTGCTCACAGTTCATTCACCCTGCAAAGCACATCAGAGTGGTGGAGGGCAGAGACAGTCAGAACCCTGGGACTAACCATGAGCAAACTACACAGAGAACGCAACAGGGACAAACATCACACCTTCATTAGAGTTTGTATCAAAAGCAAAGAGGCACTTGTTTTAAGCCACACTGTAGTTTCATTATAAGCAGTTAATATTTGCTCTAGAAGGATTACAAAGGATCGCACCTTGAAATCCTGGGAACAATCATATGCTTGATCAGTTGCACCTCATTATCATATGCTTGATCAGTTGCACCTCATTATCATATGCTTGATCAGTTGCACCTGTTTATCATATGCTTGATCAGTTGCACCTCATTATCATATGCTTGATCAGTTGCACCTCATTATCATATGCTTGATCAGTTGCACCTGTTTATCATATGCTTGATCAGTTGCACCTCATTATCATATGCTTGATCAGTTGCACCTGTTTATCATATGCTTGATCAGTTGCACCTCATTATCATATGCTTGATCAGTTGCACCTCATTATCATATGCTTGATCAGTTGCACCTGTTTATCATATGCTTGATCAGTTGCACCTCATTATCATATGCTTGATCAGTTGCACCTGTTTATCATATGCTTGATCAGTTGCACCTCATTATCATATGCTTGATCAGTTGCACCTCATTTCATTGCGAACAACCAGTATGAGTTCAGCTGAAGCACATGGCTGTTGCAAAAAACATGCAGGACAACAACTCATTCCACCGTGATTGCACTTGGATTCGAATCCAAATCACTCAGACCTGAAAAAAAACAACTGGATGCGTATTCTCTGAGGATCTACCCTCTGAGGATCTCCAGCTCAGGTAAGACACCAAGCCGATTTGTGTGCCATTACTGCAAGGCTCCATTCACAGGCTTCAAATCAATGAAACACGACCTCTTTCCAGTATGGTAACTCAATAGCATTGTCGGCGTCCCCCTGTTCAAAGCACAGCCATTAAAACTATTCATCTCTTCTCTGTGTGAGCACTCAACGTCAAGCACTGTGGAGCCATTACGGCTGATCCCACCACCAATACAGGCTAAATATACCACTGACAAACTTTAGCCAAGTTGAGCCTCTCATCTACTCAAAACATGATGAGTGCCAGGGAGTGAAATAACAAACGTATGAGTCAGGCAGTAGGCTATGGACAAACAACATCTAATCAACATCTCATCGAGAAGAAAGTGGAGAAAAAACACAGAATGTTCTGGATGGTCACTGCCATGGACTCGCCAATGCTTGGTTACAAATGGAAATAACTTGGAGCACTAAAGGTCAGCATGATTTACAATGTCTGGGTACACCTCTCTGCAGATATGCAGATTAAGGACATTGTACATGATCTGGGAACAACTTGAAAACACCAGAACAAGTGGCCATCCCAGCTTAACCTTTCCGTTGGGAGGGAAAGCACACTCAATAACCCTGAAACTCAATGTACCAAAAAGCACAGCTTAAAACGAGCTCAACGTTTGTGACCCAAAGACAAACTGCTGCCTGACAGCTGTGCCATCCCTACCAAAATGGCAAAAACCTACAATGGACTGCAGCCTGACTCCTACCAAGCGCTCTCCCTCCTCTGGCCATCCCAGTGGTGCAGGCTGGCCAGAGCCTGGGCAGGGCTTGAACATGCCGTCGCCATTAGACACCGAGAAAAGCACTGCACCGATCCATCAGCCCCATCGATTTCAGATGATTCCAGCACCCAGCGCCCTCACAACCGACTGAGATCCGCGGACGCGCTGCTCGTCTGTGGCAGCATGACCCACTGGAAAACACACTACATTTTCTCATCAATACCATCGGCCAGCCGAGCTACGTCCACTGGAGAATAGCCTAAACTGTCATCACTAGCATCAGCTAGCTGTGCTACATCTGCAGGCAGCTTTATTGGCAATCATGATCGTCTGCTAATGAATGCCGTTTCCCCGTCATTATAGGATGGATTTTTTTTGTTCATTTTTTTGCCCCCAGATTTCACATTGTTTGTAATGAGGAAGATTTTTATTTTCAGAAGTGTGCTTTTTACAGGTGAGATGTTTGATATAACCTGACATATACCCATAGCTTACACATTAGTCAACCGATTATTCACCAGTAATGTGCTTAAAGGGTCGTGATGGATTGGTTTCTAAATATAGAGTTGACCTTAGAAACTCAGCTGGACAATCTTACCCGTACATTGTGATGTCCGACCTGCAATGTGAAGAACCATAATCCTAAAGCTACCTTCTAAAGCAACATCAAATATATGATTCTGTCAGTGCAGTTAAAAAGGAAAGGTCAATTGTCTGATATGCATAACTACCGGTAATCGCCTGGATTAACTACCTCTAATCCAGTGGCTGATGGCTGTTCAGTTCAGATGAAGCTTCCCAGGACACATATTAATAGAGTGAGGACTGAAGATAGCTGATCAGGTCGCCAAAACATGACCAGTATCATTTCAGGCTCTTCTGGACACAAAAGTAGCTCTATTTAAATAGTATACTGCATTTCCTGCTGTGATGTTCAAGCGTTTCACAGGCAGGAAACATTGCTGCTGGTATCAGACAGCTCCATGAGGGGCAAACCCACTCTGCTAAAATAACACTGACCTAGCCAGCGAGGCATTCATTTTTCAGCCTTATCCAGACACCTCACACTCCAACCTCATTTATCCACTTTAAGTCAATCCAGAGGCACACAGCAGTTTCTAACAATGGGTGTCACTAAACTAGATTCACGTGCACTGTATTTAGGACATTCATTTCTTTTTTTTTTTTTTTATCCCCAACAGACATGGTTCCACCCCCTTATAGGCAGACGTGGGGGTGGTTAAATCGTAGAATGCCCCACAATTTCCGAGAGGATTGCTTGTCTATTTAAGGAGGGCAGGAAAACATTTGTGCCGACAGCCCTGACCAAAATCAATACCTGCTCTTGTGCTTCACCACTCCCACTAATACCCACACTTCACAGCCGACTGACCGACCGCACTTCTCTTCCTGCACCGGCACACATGCAGGGCCAGATGGAGCGCTAACATGGGGACGTCCAGGGCAAAATGGCAAACGTGAATGCATTAGGCTGCTGAAAAGGCTTGGCTAGATGAATGAGTCACTCTGGGAATGGGGAAATGTGAAGAGAGCACACACACATAAAAAAACACACACACGGAAAACACACACACACACACACACACACACACACACACACACACACACAGACACAGAACTCACTCAATGGCTTTGCGATGGGGCCGCTTTTGTGTGCCCCGTTAATTGTTCCTCTGGTTTAATTACTGTCGAGTACACGCAAAGCCGAGGCTCCATTCTGCACAGCCAGAAGAGCAACACAGTAGAGTTTAAGAAGAGAAATCAGAAGAGCAACCAAAACTGACCCAAACAGTTCTACTGCGTTTGGCGTGCCGACAAACTTCCATGCATTCCAAAGTCTCTGCTAATCTCTAAATTATATAGCTAAAGGTGTAATGACCTCGACCAGAGAGCTCAGTGATCCTCAACATGTATCTAGTGGCCACTAGAACTAATATTTATACACCGCTGCCACTCCATCCTGAACAAATGGAGTCACATAGATGTAGATAAGCATCTGTGAGATATGGAGGCTCTTTTTTCCCACAAACTGGTTTACTCTACTACTGATATTGTTTATTCTAGTGATGGTGTAGACACCTTTAAACAACAAGTGTGCACTGCTGGAAATGATCAATGGTATCAAGATCAACAAGAAACTCGAGAATAAACATTTCTTTTTCCAAATGAACAATATTATTAATCCCTCTGAAATTGTGCCCAGTGTGCCCATTTCCAAAGCACTGTGGAACCCAGTCCAGCTCCAAGCAGCCACCCGGACACGTTCAGCCACAGGACAGAGTGTAGGACAACATGCATGGGCCAACTGCCAGAGAGAGAGAGAGAGAGAGAGAGAGAGAGAGAGAGAGAGAGAGGTGGGGCAGATAAGGAGGGCAAATGAGGCACTAGGGTGTCGGGTCACCTAGGGTAGCAGCAGTGGGGTGGGGTGGGGGGGGGGGGGGCACTACATCTTTATTCCTCATTCTTTCACCCCTAGCAGAGCTGAGCCTGTCATCAGCAAATCTGAATCAAGCACTTGCAGTGTTGAATGAGAGCGCGCTGTTTGAGTGGAGGGCTAAACTGAACCATTCAGTCGCACATTCACAAGCCAGATTATTAATAGAAAATAAAAACTTTGTTTCCATAGCAACTGTTATAGTCCATATGGAAAGTGTCTCCACCTGTTGCCAAGACAACCAGCCCACGATGAACTCGCAGCTGAGCAATGCTGTGAGGCAGTGATCTTTCCATAAACAGCCTGGACACGGGAAGACAATGGAGATAGGAAAAAAATGGCAGAAAAAACCACAAAGGCTATCTGTCGAATAATCACCTCGTCTGATCTTGGCTATTCCGAAAAGCAGAGGGGTTTTCAGCTCACAATATCAAATCCAGATGTTCCAGATTGTTATGAAAACAGATTTGCAGCTTAAGGCCAGTACAGATTGGCTTGGAAGATATCATTAAACAAGGAATGGGACTTAAATGCTCACCAACCATGGGAATATATATCCCTTATACAAATAAGGAAAAAGACAACAGTTCCAAGTATTACAAATGGAAGATGGCCTTTCTTGAATTCTAAAGTAAATTCAGTCCCTTATTTGTTTCTTCTCATTATTTGCTGCAAAGGTGTCTTTGGACATGATCTTATAAAACATGAAAGAAAACCTTAAATTTCATCTAGTTTTGTTCAAGATTCAATACTTTATTGCCATAAACTCAGTGCAAGTTGCTTCAGTATGCTCACGACAGGACATCAACAAAGACACAAAAAATACATAGAACATATACATGCACTACAACAGTGTAGTGGGGATATAAAGAGTAAGTAACACAAGTTTGTAATATGGAAAAAAACTATCATCCCTGAAGAAGTTCATCTGTAGAAAAGTTGTTAACTGCCAGTTAAACTGCCCAGAACGGAGTGGAAAGGATAAACTGAAGTAAGCTGAACTTTTCCCCCTCACAGACACATATTTCCTTCTGTCTGCACCACCAGTCTCTCTGTCTCTGTCTCTCTCTCTCTCTCTCTCTCTGGACCTCTGAAGGGAGGAGGGTCTGGTTTCTCGGGCCGCTCGACTCTGGGAAGATTCCATCCCCATCATGGCTATCTCTCTCCCCCCTGGAATTTCGGGAGCCCCAGAAATCCCACTCGGCTCTTCCCCACGGACTTCCATGGAAGGGTCAGTTCACACATCCACCCAAGAAACAGGCCAGCAATGTCACCCAGAAGAAGGCCCCCATCTTCGGAGTAAACGGCTAAAAGTAGTCCTGCTGCATCTGCAACTTCTTAAAACTGTCACTGGCCCCTGATCTCAAGTGGGCCATTAAAGCATCACATTCTCCTTCTCCTTTTTCTAGATGTGTTAGGCACCATTCAGAGTTCTTCCACATTCGCTTTTTAATCCAAATCGTAGAATGCAGAATGTCACGACACACATACAGGCCTTTCAAGCTTTCAAACATACAGTTCTGATCTTGACGTCACCACTGAAGAAGTTCAGAACGTATGTGGTTATGTTATGTGGATATACAGAGGACATTGAGAACATTTTGTGGACAAATTTTATGGGCATTTTTAGTATAGTATTAGTTGAAATGTAAGGTCTAAATATTGTACTTACGTCCCAAGAACATCTTTAAAGTCATACATCTCCTTGATGTCACATGTTTTCTTTTTCCATGAGTGTCCATCTTGACCCAAGGGCATTTTCCTGTTGTTACGATCAACTACAGGAAAGCTGAAAAGAATATGAAAAAGAAGAAATGACATGAACAGTGGGGTATCTGGGCACCTGCAGTGGGGTATCTGGGCACCTGCAGTGTATAGACGGGCAGAATTACAGGTGTTCATTTCTGTTAAAGTAAACTTCCAAACTGGTCATTGAAATACACAACATCTCAAGCAGATAGAGTCCTGGCAAAGCTATACGGTATGGCTCAGATAGAGAATAGCCTCTAGTCTTTTCCCTGAGCAGAAGCACTTAATGCAAGTCACTCTTTTAAATTGAGCTGTGAATTTTAATGGAATGACACCAAAAGCTTAAATAGCTAAAGGAATGCTGCAAACCAAGTTTTCATCCAGGAAGGCTTTTTGTCCAGAAAGCCAGGACAGAAAATGAGACCTCTTCTCTTATCTTTGGTCAACATGTGAGATGTGTCTACAGGTTAACTGGACATATAAGGGGTACAATGCAATCGTAATAGACTATATCATGCTGTAAGAAACATTTAGGTTCATATATTTATTTTTGCTTGCTATGCATAGTACTTTACGACCCCAACTATCATCACCTGACTATTGAAAACCACTCCTGTCAGATATCAGCATGTTTTTCAAAAGTTAGGTAGATAAGGAAATTAAAAGTTCTACCAGGACACTTAAAGTGTAATTCCGAAAATTGACCCAAGAGATTTTTTCTGCATTAAAACTGACCCAAGGGTGTTTTCCTGCATCAACGGTTAGACCGATAATTCTCGTCGCAAATCAAAATTCCACTGGAGCTCCAAGTGGATTTGTACACGCAGCTTTACAACACTGTTTACACTTATGGTGTGGGTGCTTGTGCTTCTGTAGGAATCCGCCGTCTTGGTTTGTATAAAAATGAGTATTAAAGGAGAAGTTTGGTGTGGTATTGACCTAAAGTGTGTTGAAACATGATACCGAGTGTGAACTTTTGTCTCATAGCTCATCTCGGCTTGTCCCCTGCACTCCGAAATCTGGTGCTAGTTAGCCAATGCTACCAACAAGATTTCAATGGGGGTGTCTCGGGCATTGGACAAGCCATGCAAATAAATCACTGTTTTACACCATTTACGAGTCTCAAAGTAGCTCCACACTTCATTGGTAGACTTCCGAGGGCCCTGACATTTAAAACGGGACATTGAGAACTTTGAAAAAGCACTGGTAGTTTATTTACAAGACGATTTATACAGACAGTACCTTCAGGAAGTTTACCGTTCGCCGCCATCTTGAATTTAGTCACGATAAGTCGAGCATCGAGTACCAACTAACAGGTATGATAAGGGATCAAATTCCAAAAATAATTCCGTGGAAATGCATGGATTACAGTTGTTTCCAATTGCAGCAACTGGAATGCATTTCCACTGAATTATTTTTACTGTGACTGGCTAGACTATACTTCACAAATACATAGCCTAACCTTTCAATTTGTGCCCATTTTTAGCAACAACCTGACAACCTACATGTCGACTAATGGGCTACAACAACTCCGGCCAATGGAACAACTCCAAGAACAATCGCACAGTGTCTATCAGAACTTCTTCTGTGTATAGCTGACGGATATAGTCGTGCCAAGTCTACTGGGTGCAACACATTTAAAGGTGTCAGGGCTAAGACTGAGTCATGGTGCACAGACTCCTGGTCTTCAACAAACAAAATATCTACTCATTTAGCAACTCTGGCCTCATTTCACAGTTTGACAAGCTGTTTAAATCGATTTGAACTGTCTATCAGAAAGTACGCCTTATAGATAGATAGATAGATAGATAGATAGATAGATAGATAGATAGACACTTTTTGATCCAACTTTTTGCAGACAATGCCCTCCATGGATGTGGAAGTAGACAGGCTTGTACTCAGATTTGCACTAAATAAAACAAGGTAGGCTGAAATTTGGAGATATTTGGTTGGGCTAAGGATTCATCCTGTCCCTATGAGAGGAAAGCAGGCATCAGTAAAATGTTGGCCACACTGCCACTGTAGAAGTGCACTTGGCGGTCCAAGGCTCTCCTTCAGACTGGAGCTGTGAAAGTTTCCATGGCAACCCAAGAAAGGAACCACGGAAACTGCAAAACTAAACTGTACCCGCACACAAAAGCGACAGGTGCACTATTTATTTTTGTCATTTGGGTCTGACACACACACAGACACACACACACTTCTTATGAGTTGAATGTTTGAATTGTTGAGAGAATTGCTTTAAAAAGCTTAACCTGTTTACCATGTTGTTAGTCGCTTCGGCTAAAAATGCATCAGCCAAATGTAATGTAATGTAATGAGTTTATCCCTCTCCTCTCCGCCGCTGCATAACACAGCCCTGTGGAGGGCTGATTCCTTCTTAAAAGTGGTGGAGGACGTTGCAGGCCATTTTTTGCAATCCTTTCGCTAAAGCAACTTGGTAAGAAGCAAGACGAGGAACCAAGAATGTACTACAAAAGCCTGCACTGTGTTCAAGACCACAACTGGGCCTAAATTTAACCTGTAATGTTCACACAGGAAATAACGAAATAGCATGACTTCTTCAAACTCACTGGCCTGCAAGCTGTACAATGTAAACCCCCTTTGGGTCAGGTTATTAAAGGAGAAAAAATATAGTTTCACACAATGGTAATAGTAAAAATGCACACACTGATACGTTTAAAATTATTATACCACAGAAGTGCACTGACAACACACTCTCCAAGTTCTTTCGTACACCTGAGTGTATATTGACTGAAATATTAACTTCAAGATAATTGACAAGATGTAACTGACGTTCTAGATTGGTCACAGCTAGCACATTTTTTTCCTGCACAAATCTTACCTTATGCCAGTGTCATGAGAACATCAGTGAAGAACACAAGAACCATGTGAACATCAAGATCAGCATGGCAATCGTGTCCTTTTAACACAGTTGTAAATACAACAGCACTCTGACATTCATGATTACTGCTTGTCCCCTGGACACATTGAGCATGCTGGGTCAGTGCAACGTCCAGCCAAGGATATGAATGCCAAACAGATTCCTGATGATGTTCCTGTTTTGACATGTTTTTCCCTTGAGACTGTGATCCTTGCAACCAAATGCAACACTGTGGATGCTAACATGCTAAGAACTCAAGGGTATTTTGTCAGCAAATATTTCACCTTGACTGAAGAAGAAAATAAAGTTTGGAACGGGCACAGAGATGAACATTCATGAGACAAGAGAGGTGCGCTTGAGTGATAAAATCAATGGGAAAAAACACAGGCACAGATTGTTCTGGATTTGGTTCATGGGTAATGGGCAGAGGAACAATCGTTTGAGAAGAGAGCATGCAGGTTGAGCTATACATAAGGAACCGGAGCTGGAGAGGATTGATTGTCAACCAGGATATGTGAGGAACCGACCAACACAGACGACTGTCTTTAAGCAGTTAATCGAAACAACCGGATAAAGACTTCGACACATCAACTACAATATCTACAGTTATTGTGCATGCAACATTCTCATACGGATTGTGTAAATGACATATAGAGGAACGTGATACTCACTGGTTTCCCATTGCTGTGCGGTGAACAGAAGACACACAGAAAGTGACACAACCACCTTTACCTGGCTGGGTCGGGGGCGACCGGAGCCGTGCCTTGATCATGACAACCTGTGACACACACAGTGGCTGGCCTGGGCCAGCTTTTGCGACACCCTGCAGCAGCACTTCGGGACCTCCCTTTTTAAGCGTGACACCACGGTGCTCGCGTTCCGACAGGATGTGGGAGACACTGTGCATGCACGGTTTCACTGCCGGGCCGAACAAGGCACAACAATGCAGCTGACATCTGCCATTAGGAAAATACTTTCACTTTCGAACATCGACTGACATAGCTGGAAACACAGAGCCTTCCCTCTCAAGCTCAATCTGGGAATATGACACCTTTTTCCTTTTTTTTATATTCTATTTTTAATGTACACCTCTGTCTTCTTGAATTTAAAACAAGTCCAAAGACCAAACCAGTCAGCAACATCTGCGGTTCATGACACACCGACACCATCTTTGGGCATTTTACACTGTTTTATTGTCCTCTTATCTGCGGCAATGGCAGATAAGGATCGGTTCCTGATTGAGAGGCGTTCTACATTTAGTTAAGTGATGATTTGTGCACAGCAGTGCTTGCAAAAGCCATGAGAACAGGTTTTAGTCATGAGGTCAGTAAACTCGGGAGAGGTCTCCTCTGCGCCAGACTTAGTCACCTTATGTAGGCCTACACCCCCAGGCTGACCAGGTGTGGCCCTAAAAAATGCAAAGGCAATGCTTAAAGAGGTTTACCATACCATAAACCTATAGGGCTGAGCAACCAAGACCACATTTTACTTGGCTGCCAGTTCCAGTCATTTAAAAACAAAAATATAATCAGGCACAACAGAGTTCAATCAATAGTCACATCTGGGCAAGATCTAGGCCACATGCCCTGGTGCATTTAATCATGCTGTTATGATCAGACAGTAAAATGGCAATGTGTTAACTGATCAAATGGAACATACAGAGAATAAAGAATTCCCTTCGGCACACATTCCCAAGATGTATGTAAGTATGCAACTAGGGATAGCCACAAGAAAACCTGTTCTAATCTTGACCAGTGCTCAGTGGTTCTCCTTCACACTGTTTACCGCAGAACATCAAGCTGATGTTTTAGAAGTGCGGACAGACGGGAATAGCACATTCCAGACGTTGCTGATTTCAGGAAATAAGTGGGTTACTTGTAGTTTGACAGGTCGAGTTGCACGCTGAAATTGTTCCTCCAACATTCCAACTAAAACAAGAGTGCTACATAGCCTAGCTCGACTAAATTTATCAGAATCTTATTTATTTTTTTATGCAGCATCCTCCAGTTAAACTGAAAAGGAAAAGTGTTGTCATTTCACATCATAATTTCTGCCTTCCTAACCACGTCCGTCTATTCTCAATACACTGATGAGGCTGACCCTTCTAGCTCCGTGTATGAACTCGCAGCACCATATGCATAAGTGATGTTCAACTATCAATTATTGATTTCCAAAAATCCGTGGCGGCAAAATCCATTCCGTAGGACAACACTCAAGCAATGATCATGAGATCTGTTTCACAGCACATATATTACCACTGTGAGTACGCCCATTCTACCTTCCACGCGATTCAATTCAGTGTGCAACTCAAGCCAGTAGTCTATTTGACAGGCTAGTTTCTACGATAACGATAAAAACAGCGAAAACCTTCTTGCAGCTCTATGCGACTCCTCGTGCATTATGCAATGTTAAACATGAATTACACAAGAATAGTTGATTTACCTGTAAATTGCTCTTGGGGATTCTCCTCTGTATGCCTGTGTCGAATAGGACTGCCCTCAGTCTGCTGAAGACTGGATCCTCTGACAAACCCACCAGTAGGCTACTTTCCTGACGTCAGAGTGATCAGTAGAGGGAGTGGCTTGACCATGAAGAGGGACGATCTGTTCGATCCTAAGCCAATAGGAGACTCATTCCACTCAGGTTTCGCTGCAATTCGCCTGGCATCTTGCCAGTACCGGTGTACACACTCGTCCACCCATGTTACTGTACACTGTATTTTTGTTCTTCTGTTGATTTCTTTTACAAAATATAATTTAAAATGTAAAGTGGTGTGAAGAATGGCAGGCCAAGTAATTGCAAGATACGCTAGCGTGTGTTGAGAATGTATCCTTTTGATTTTAATAGGCTATAAAAGATAGAAAGCTCCAGCTTACAAATATGACTGAATGATTTAAGTTTGTTTGTTTCATAGAATGCCACTTGGCTAGTACAAGTGGTCTATGGGTCTACTTACTACAGAGCCTATATAATCTTTTTCAGGGAAATCGTATAACCACATAATGTCTCGGCTTCCTTAAAGACTCTTAAGATTGTTTGGACTCCCTCCGGAAGGAGCAATAGACTAAACAAAGCAGATCCGCAGCTTTGAGGATGAGGAATCCCAAGCCCCATTATTGTTGAACAATTGCGCCACGCTGTGTCCACCTGAGGTCCAATCAGACAGCGTACCCGGGACAGGCTGTTCCAGTGTCTCCTTGTTATTTAGGCTTATCTGGATCTCATACATACAGCATTACGTATAGACAATTGACGATCATCAATTATTTTAATTGAATTTCTTTTTTGTAATCAACTTTTTATGAACACCATTAGGCCTATAACACACACGAGTCATGACAGTTAGGCCTACTATCAAATGGGGGGAGGGTCCCTCTCCCCACACACACACACCTCTATTCACATTTCTAATAACGAATTATTCCTATCATGAATGTGCTTGATAAATTATAAGTGTGTGCTAATTGACCAACATGAGCTTTGATCATTTTAATGTGGTCACACTCGGGTTACTCTAACATACACTTCAAAGCTAAATTTACCTATTTTAATGTCTGGATTATGTCCCAAATGACAAGACAGGATAGTGCTTAAAACTATAAATAGCAACATTGCTGGCATTCAGAGCCGGACAGTAACGGAGTACATTTACTTGAGTACAGTAGGCCTACTTGAGTACAGTTTTGAGGGATCTGTACTTTACTCGAGTATCATTTTTGGGGAGTACTCATGACTTTACTCAAGTACATTTGAGAGGCAAATATTGTACTCTTTACTCCATTACATTTCTATCCATAACCGTGAGTACCCCTGAGTAGGCTACTTCTTCTAAAAAAAAAAAGGAAAAAAGAAAAATCTCGGAAACCCTCAATTTGTTGTTTCCCTCTCAAACGTGATTAGATTGTGCAGGCACCACTGATTGGGACAGCCTATCAGCAATCACCTTCAGCTTTCCGCCAAAGTCAACTCCATGGTCAGATTTAGATAAGAGACTAAACCATGGACGAAACAATGGATAAAGACGCAGAAGGTCCATCCCGGGAATGTACCGACCTGTAGCCCCACCTCGCCAGACTATTTCAATATTTCAAGTTAATGATAGTTTTTGCTTCGGTGTTTCAATTACAACATAGTATTTTGTATCTGAAATACGTATTTTAAATACATGTATTAGAAATACTGCCCATCCCTGGCAACATGGTAAAAAGATGAAAATGACTTGATTTTACTTTCAATTCCTTTTACATTCTCCAAGGTATTAACATTAACATAACTCCATGTAGGACGTTTCTGTACATAAATGTAAGCACTGTTAGCCCTGGAAGCTAATGTAATTTGCTGCCGCTAGGGTGCGTCTAGATTTCTAGGCTAAAGCACTGTGGCAGTAGTAATGCAATATTTAGAAAATAGGCTACTCTTGTACTCTTGATACTCAAGTACTTTTACAAACAAGTACTTAAGTACTTTTACTTAAGTAGACATCTGACTGTTGTATTTTTACTTGTAGCCTACTTGAGTAAAATTTAGCAAAGGGTATCTGTACTTTTACTCAAGTAATGAAGCTGTGTACTCTGTCCGCCTCTGCTGGCATTGCCTGATTGTCTGATTTACATTAAGCGAGAGAGAGGGAGAGAGAGAGAGAGCGAGAGAGATCTATGTGTTCTCTGAATATGTTTGTTTACTTTTTCAAATGCATGTTGAGACAATTGTGTAAAATACAAATATTCCAGTAGCAAAGACAAAACACACACACACTGGATAACTTTAATAACTTATTTGTCTGCTGCACATTTAATAAGTTAATGACATACATATTAGTTTACAATCTCTTTTTATGAGATTCAGAGTAAAGCAAATATGGAAAGGAAACAAGGATTTTGTGTGAAGCTGTCAAGCTGCAGAACAACCCCGCATTCTTCAATTTCTCCACAAGGTGGAGCCAAAACGATACATTGAGTAAATGTGATCTCATACCAATGACAATAAAAAGGTATGAACAGCATGCTGCCATGCTTAATATGATTTTTTAGTTATCTTAAGTCATAAAGAAATAACTCAAACTTATTCCTGTATGGATATAATGCAGTCAGTGAGATAAAAATCATACACTTTTATTTATCCTTAGCAATCCTAAGCTATCCAGGTGAAACACACTCAGTGTTTGTTTGTCATCTGTTCTTCCAACTACAGAAACCAAGGCCGACAAGCCTAGCTGAGTGAGAGTGAGGTAGAGATGGATGCAACCCCAGGAGACTACAATGCCCCAAATAAGAGAATAACCAAAAGCTGGATACATAATAATAATAATGATAATAATAATAATACATTTTATTTAAAGCGCCTTTCAAGTCACCCAAGGACACTGTACAATAAGACAAAAGGATATAGACATAAGAGTAGCATAAAAACATCAAACAGAGACAGTATACAAGAGAACATAGACATAAAAGCAACATATACAGGGACAGTACAAGTAGACAGTACACTTAATAAAACACACTATACATTCAGCAGGAGACAGACATTGCCAACAAAAGTAAAATAGCAATAGAGGAGCGGGTGGGATGGAGGAGGCCTGGTTATGAGGAGGAAGGAAAAGCAAGAGTGAAGAGGTGAGATTTTAACATGGATTTAAAGGTGGACAGGGAAGTGCTTTGACGTAATGCAAGTGGGAGGGAGTTCCAGAGTTTGGGGCCAACCACGCTAAAGGCCCCGTCACCCATGGAACGGAGATGTGCAGTGGGGGTGGATAGGAGGTGGGCATCAGTGGAGCGTAAGGTGCGGGTTGGTTGGTAAGGGGTCAGGAGGCTTGAAAGATAAGAGGGTGCAAGATTATGTTGTGCTTTGAAGACAAGAAGGATGATATTGAATGGATTACGGTATTGTACAGGGAGCCAGACTAGTTGATGGAGGATGGGAGTGATATGTTGCCAGGGCCTGGTACGGGTGAGAACTCTTGCAGTGGAATTTTGTATGTATTGTAGCCTGTCTAATATCTTTGCTGAGACACCAAAGAGCAGGGCATTACAGTAGTCAAGTCTGGAGGTTATGAAAGCATGAATGAGAGTCTCAGCAGTGGTGGGGTTAAGGGACGGGCGGAGTTTGGAAATGTTTTTAAGGTGGAAGAAGGCTGTTTTAGTGATGTATTTGATGTGAGAGTCAAAGGAAAGGGTAGAGTAAATTATGACACCAAGGTTTTTGACTTCAGAGGTAGTGGTGGTAAAGTAACCAGGGATGGATAACTGTGATTGTTCCAGCTTTTTTCAGTACAGATGGTGTGGCAATGAGTATGGCTTCTGTCTTGTCATGATTTAATTTGAGAAAGTTCTGTGTCATCCAGTTGCTTATGGCATTGAGACAGGTGACCAGATTGGAGGGAGGGAGTGTGTGGGAGGGCTTCGTGTGAATATAGATTTGTGTGTCGTCAGCATAGCAGTGGAAGTTTAAACCATACTGACGCAAAATATGACCAAGGGGGAGGATGTAAATGACAAAGAGCAGGGGACCTAAGAGAGTACCCTGGGGAACACCATGTGAGAGGGGTGAACTGACATGGCCTGTATCAGCCACAAGGAGTAGGTCATTTGTGACCTTGACCGGATTGCCTCTCAGACATAGCTACATGGATGAAGGCACACCACCTCCAGCTGAACCTCTCAAAGACTGAACTGCTGGTCCTCCCAGCTAAACCTACCATACACCACGACATCAACATCAAATTTGACTCCCTGTCTGTTTCACCTACCAGGACTGCAAGAAATCTAGGAGTTGTTCTCGACAACCAACTAAACTTCTCAGATCATGTTGCCTCAGTAAGCCTGGTCATGCCCGTTTAGCACTCTACAACATACGGAAAATCAGGACTTACTTGACTCAAGATGCTACCCAACTTCTGGTTCAGGCAATAGTCATCTCACGACTTCGACCACTGCAACGCCCTCCTGACAGGTCTCCCAGCCTGCGCCCAGTGAAACCACTTCAGATGATCCAGAGCACTTGGCGGGCGGCGCCTGGTCTACAACCAACCCAAAAGGGCACATGTTACCCCGCTGCTCATCAAGCTACACTGGCTACCTATGGCGGCCCGCATCAAATTCAAGGCTCTAACGCTTGCCTACAAAGTAGTCTCTGGTTCTGCTCCTACCTACTTGAATGCCCTCATACAGAAATATGCTACCTCCAGACCGCTGCGCTCCTCAGACGAACGACGTCTAGCTCTACCACCAGTACGCTCAGGCCAATCCAAACTTTTCTAATCTGTTGTTCCTCGTTGGTGGAACACACTGCCAGTTCCTACAAGGGCAGGGACATCCCTCTCCATTTTCAAAAAACTCCTGAAGACCCAGCTCTTTAGAGAACATCTCCTCTCATAGCAACACTTACAACAAGTCTTGCTGATCCTAGCACTCACCAGCCTTCTTAAACTGACACGTAACTGTTAAAAACAGCACTCACTGATGCACTTATTTTTACTGTACTCTAATGTTTTTTAAATTGTCCTAAAATTATTGAGAATTGCTCTAAAACTTAAACTGTTTACCATGTTGTTAGTCGCTTTGGCTAAAAAAGCGTCAGCCAAATGTAATGTAATGTAATGACCAGGGCCGTCTCGGTGCTGTGATGATCCCTAAAACCAGACTGAAACACTTCCTATAGGGCATGAGCAGTCAGGTGTTCTTGGAGTTGTGTGGCTACAGTACGCTCAAGTAGTTTGGAAATAAATGGCAGGTTGGAGATGGGACGGTAGTTTTTGAGATCATCAGTAGCTGCTCCAAATTTTGAAATTGCAGTACATCCTGAGATGATTTCTTTTAAAATGGCCTACTCAACCTTATGGTTATGTCTGTGGCTGATGTACCTTGGCCATCAGCTATTTGAAACATTACCTAACACCTTTGAAGTCCTTGCTACATTAATAATACACCACTGACTCTATAACTGTAGAAGGTATGTTGGTAGCTGACACGCCACATGTCACAAGCTGATATAAAAACTTTAAAGTAGGCTTATTATGTCTGTAGATTGCACGTTACCACACAATAGTGTTGGAGTTTTTTTTTTTTATAGAAATAGAAAGACAGATAGAAGACCTTTGGAAAGCATATTATAATTGTTATATTAAAGATGAATGAAAGCGTTTGCTAAATGTCACTTCAGACCTAGTCTACTTGTCAGGAGGGGTAGGCTATGTTTAAAAATTAAAAAGGAAAGAAAATAGGTAGGCTAAACAACTTGCAGAGGACGTAGCGATGTCACAATACCTGTCTCTGATGTAACAGTTAAGGTTTACATTGTATCTTTGACCCATTTGACTTGGAAGTCACCTAGACAAGAACGTGGCGGGGGTGTGCTCCTTTTTCCAGTCAGTCCCCGCGCAGTCGATTGGCTACTGATGAAGTGGGTAGCCGGCGGAAGTGCGCAACTCATATGACAGGAGGAGGGAACTACATGTACTTTTCTAGATTGTAAAGCATTGCATTTGGTCAGTGTAACTACTGCACTCGCCGGGAGGTTCACCTAGAAACATCTGAACTGAACTGACAGCTAACACAATGAAGATCTGGACCTCCGAACACATATTTAAGTAAGTGTATTGTTCAATCTTTGACATCAAATATAAACATCTACCTTTCTTCATAAATCCATGCGAAATTGCAATTGAATGATCTCGCTATTTGCTAGCCAGCTAACGTTAGTTATGCACATGTTAGCTATAGCCACCCTAGCTAACACTGCTAACAGTGTAAAGAAAAGTTATATCAGAATTGAACAGGTTATTTTTTAAGTTGGCGATATTGCTTTGTTTTAGAGTCATGTGGGTATGCCTTGTACCTCAATAAGATATTTGTCCTCTAAGAGGAACTGACTTAAGTTACTGTCGGTGAAGTCCTAAGTTATCGTTAAGCTTCAGCCTGGAGTGTAACGATAATGATGGCATATTTGGCGGTGTTATGTAAAAGAACGGCCTCGTGGATTTGTAATAGATTATCAACCTTGAACACTGCAAGTATACCTTTTATAAAAACAGATGCCTGTTAAGAAAAGTTACACTGAAATTGGTGAATGGTGATGTCAACTGGTGCTGCATGTCTAACATTACCGTCAACTTAGCCTAGCAATAATAGCAATTCCTAGTGTTAGCCGGGTGGCCTGTGAAAAGACTAGTGTTAGCTAACTTACACAATGTCACTTTGGGGAACGAAGCTATCTTGGTAACTAGCTATTCAGTTTGGTTTGATATCCTGAAAGTATCCTTACTGACAACGTTATGGATCTTGGGCAGTAATGATAGCAGCTAGTAACTTAAACGTTAACGTAAGTTACATTTTAACGTTAGTTTAGTGGCTATCGGTGTTAGGGCTAACATTAGCATAACGTTAAATCATCGTATGGAGTTTTAAGTTAGCCTAACGTCACGTGAGCTTTTTTTTTTAAACACATGGTGTGTCATTTTAGGTCCTTTGCTTACTTACACTTAAACGGTATCGGTAAAGGATCTTGTTTTCTGATGTTCGGCATGTCTTTACCATAGACTGTAAAAAATAGGTCTTGACAGCGTTAACGTTGCGCTAACCTTAACGTTACCCAAGTTCATTTGTGAATTGGTGTAGCTGCTAACCTTGCTAGCTTGATAACACGTTTGGATGCAACGGTGTCTACTTCTGTAAACAAAACATATACATATAATGCTCTTTGTGTCATAAAATATGACTAATGCTAAATTTGAGCATTGTCTCTGCAGGATAGTATTACAATGAACGGTCTGCTCCTGCCCGCTATCAGATCGTACCACGACGACAAGTTCAGTGATTGCGTAACTACCCTTGACTGAAAAGCTAGCGCTAACCTTTTCCCCAGATTTTGCCGCGCCGCCCATTTTACGTCAGTGTGCACATGGTTTCTCGCGAACACCATGGCAACAGCTCACAGTTGTCAAGATATCAAAGATGATAGAGTTCTTAATATGGTAGAATTTTCTTTTTTTCCAATGTATGGATGGGATGCAGCCACGATTTTAAACATGCGGTTAACATCTCGAATGAACAAATTGGCGTTGCTTGTCAAATGCTCTGATAAATGTGACTTGCAGTGCATTCTCAGTAGCTACAAGGTGAAGTTTTTAATATTTTTTTTTTTATCAGAAATCACGTGGAAAGAGTAGGTTCTCAATGTCAATTTCTATTTATCTATAGAGCACTTTTGAAACGATGGCAGTTGACCGGAGTGCTGAGGTTGAAACAGTTAATGGTTCCTTTGGTATTTTAGCAAGTAATGAGTGTTGGCCTTAGCTTTTCACTGATCTCGTGCAGCTCACAGGGTTTAAATTGAAGTTGCTAAATTGAAACCGAGTCCTTGAATGCTCCAAGTCATGTGGCTAGATTGAACTTAGCAAGACATCTCTTGCTCTGAGATAAAGTGGGTACCATTACCAAATCATATACCAAAGGCTATCCAAGGACCCTAATAAAGCACACTTTGTAGAAGATTAACTAAGGTGAATGTGTCACTATGCTTCTTAAGCAATCTAGGTAACGGTCCGTGTGTCTCCTATTTTCTACAGCCACCCATGGGAGACGGTGACCAAAGCTGCCATGCAGAAGTACCCCAACCCCATGAACCCCAGCGTAGTTGGAGTGGACGTGCTGGACAGGAGTGTGGACACCCAGGGACGGCTCCACAGCAAAAGACTACTGAGCACAGAATGGGGTCTTCCATCCATAGTGAAATCGGTGGGTTGGTGTTCTTCTAACCATCACTCAGTCGTTGTGAACAGGATTCTTTTTTGCCAATGTTACTGTCGATCCGTTAAGTGCATTAATGTTTCGAGAAGTCTGTCAGGAAGTGGTCACAGCCACGAGAAGAGATGTCTCGAGATGGTGTCGCTTCCTTTTGCCGCAGTCATGGTACTTCCACTAGCCCTGGACACACTCGTGTTATCTAACAATCCAGTGCCAAAATTAAGTATCCCAGCCACATCACCTGGCAAGTAATGTGTGCAAACAGCTGACCGTATTGAAGGACTATTTCTGTGTGTGTGTGTGTGTGTGTGTGGGGGAGGTGTACAGGGTGTTATGTATGGCTGACTGCCAGTTTTTTCCCAGTCTGGCACATGCCGTCCAGGGCCATGCCTCCCGTCACCCTCGTGGAGTGGCGTAGCTGCTTTTCCACCAGCAGTGCTTCGTTTGGCGGTCAGACTTCACACAGATTGGTGTACGCACAGGCACACTGGGGGCCCTGACCTTTGTCCTCGTACAAAGTTTGCTCACCTTGGCCTCTGCAGAGCTAACGTTGTGCAGATAGATTTGGCCCAGTCCTCATATGATTGGAGGTGCAATTAGCTAGTTAGATTGTGTGGAAATCTGTCTGAAAAATGTTGTGCAAATAGTCACATGCCAGCTGCCCCTCCACGTGATTGCAATAGTAGGTCAGACACATTCAGTGAAGCTAATCTTTGTGCGGTTCTCTGGAGTTCTTTGTTTTGTCTTTTTGAGACATGATGAGCACAATGTAAAATCAGGTTACACTGGTTTTAGCTTATAGTCATGATTGGGAAAACATTGTACAGCACTATTTGCCTTGTACTTTGTAATGTGTAGTAACATACACAGACTATTATTATTCTCATAGTAAAAATAACTAAAATGATTAAATAATTTGGAACTCTTGGTAGTGATTATTGTGTTTATTGGTTTGACATGTCAGCACTGTCTTGCATGATTAAAGCTAACCAGTCTTGGCTACCTGCGGCAGTGTGAACTAGTCCGGCCAATGACTGCGTGTCTCTTCTTGACTTAGGTCCAAGAGAGGTCACGAAAGGTAGTACGAGTCGTCTATTAATAACATGCCTAAGTCCTCAAGCACTCTTTGCTCCCTGCTTTCAAACTAGTTGACTAGAACGTGCTAAATCAATTGCTACCTCACTATAAATGCCTTTCTAAGAACCAAGGAGCGTCAGCCTCGGAAACTAGAAGCACATGCTACAGATGACTGAGGCAATGATCTGTCTAATGTGGATGAGGGATCTTGGAATAAGAAGGGCAACGGTCTGACTAATCACTGAGAGAGGATTAGTCTATCTGTCAGTCACTGTTGCTATTGACCTCTCTGCCAGTAATATTTAGTAAAGTAAGCACCTATTGTATGCATGGTTTGGTGACTTTTTTTTTTTACTATTATTATTCTTATTGTCACTGATTTGCCCTGTGCTTGTGTTCCCTCAGATCATTGGAAACACGCGGTCGTGCACTTACATCCAGGAGCACTCAGTGGTGGACCCTGAAGCAAAGACATTTGAGTTACAGTCAGCCAACGTGAGTCTAACACAGCAATCAAACCTAACAATGTGACAAGCACAAAGCCTTGGTGTTCACACTGTGTGGGCAGGAAGCTCTGCCAGTTTAAATAATGGACCATACGTTTGAGCCTAAACCAGATTTGACTTGAAATGAGACTAAACCAGATTTGCGCAGAACACAGTCTTTTCACTAGGGTGGAGGTGAACAGAGACTTGACTGTTTGTTTTTGATTAATTAATTTATTTTCTGCCATTTGCAGATCACATTTACAAACATGGTTTCAGTGGACGAGAGACTCATCTACAGGCCACACCCAGAGGACCCGGAGAAGTAAGACCTTCAATTCTCACTCTTTGTCTTTTGTCACGCTTGCGTTAACATTTCATGGTGCTCTGCCAGTTTCGAGGGCACGTTAAGGGCTTGTGATGTCCTGGCCTAGTCGCCGAGCTGTCTGATAGTTCTAGTCGAGGGATAAGTGTCCCAGTTGTGCTCACTGTGCTAATCTCTGCAGGACGATACTGACTCAAGAGGCCCTCATCTCTGTGAAGGGAGTAAGTCTGAGCAGCTACCTGGAGGGAGTCATGGCAAGCACCATCTCAACAAACGCTAGCAAGGTGAGTGTCTCGACTGGTGCAGGAATGGACATTACGTGTAAACAAGGTCCAGATCAGATTCATACTTGTACTGACTGCAGGGCATCGACTTAAGTTTTCCTGCCAAGGTCAGGATTTGACCTTCAGTCTTCAGTATCATGGTCAAGGACATATTTTGAGAGCATATATGCAGTCATGCTAGCCTGATGAGCCAGACCCACATTAAAATGTAGGGTCTGGGGACTCACCGTTGGCAGTGCTCAGTCCGAGGGGTGGGATAATCGGTTATCTTTCAAATTCCCTCTGCACGCAATAGGACAGCACTACAACTCATGTGTCCCATGCGTTTTCCCACCAGCGGAGCTAGTTGGCTAGTTCAAACTTTTGCCAACTTAAAAAAAGCTTAACTCGTGTCACGCTGTTCGCCAACAGCAACATCCATTTCTTTGTTTTCAAGTAGCAGGGAATTCAAGCCGAACCGTTCATTCATCAATCATTATGTTAAGCCTGCCTAACGTCTCTATACACGATGTGATTGGCCCTATCGAAGTTTCCAGCTCGCAAGCCTAGCCCGGGCAGCGAACTACATTTGCTGCCGCTAGGGTGCCTCTAGATTTCTAGGCTACAGTCATGCATTCAAGTCATCAAATATGTAAACCATGGCAATGTATTGAAAATGTCTTATGACCCTTTGGAAATTGTACTTTAGACTGAAATGAAGTCCGCACGTTGGATAACAAACCCTGGGTTGTCGTCTCTGTCCACAGGGTCGGGAAGCAATGGAGTGGGTTATCCGGAAGCTGAACGCAGAGATCGAAGAACTTGCCGCCACAGCCCGTGGAACCATGCGGACCCCCATGGCAGCGGCAGTCACAGAGAAATGACCCTTCCCCTCTCCGATATCTATTTAACATCTCTCGGTCTATCACTTCATTCTCGATCTGCATTCCCTGCTCTCTCTCTCTCTCTCTCTCTCTCTCTCCCTCTCTCTCTTTCTCTCTCTCTCTCGCTCCTCTTCTCCTGTGCCAGCACTTGAAGCCTCCTTCTGTGTTGCCCATACTTCCTTAGTTCTTTCATTTTTTTATTTCCATTCATGGAAAGGTATTTTATCCATCTCCCTTCGTCAAAGCCTCTACATTAGATGCTGAAGGGATACCTGGGCAGCGACACACAAGGAGGCTCATCTACCACAGCTTCAAGGCTCCCGAGACGGTCGGTCTTGGAGTCTGTCTTTCGGTGGACACTTAAGGACTAGAGCTCATTCATGTCACAGGGTGGCAAGTTGGGGGAAGTGGATATGCAATAATGATAAAACAAATAATACAAAAAAAAAACAGAACAGTACCAACGAAAAGGTCGCCAGTGCCAGGAGCTCTTCCTATCATGTTTTTTGTTTGTGTTCGGCCTTTGCACAAGATGCGTTGTTTGGCCCTCTTTTTGTCACACGGCCAGCACTCTGAGCAGTGCAGGTGGTTGTGTTTCAATAGGGCTGCGCCGTAGACAGCAGGGGTCACCGTGCCAGCAAGTCCACCTGACTCTCACCTGCCGCGCTCTCACGTGCAGGACCACACCAACAGCAACAACAACCATTAGTGTGGAGCTATGAAAGGATCAGCCATGGTCTTTATGCAGCACAGTGCCAAGATTTCTTCATGCGACAGCACTCCCTAAGCTTGGTCATATGAGCTGTGAATGCCTCAGTCCACTCTCAACAGCTATTCTGCTTAACATGCTGGGAAGGGTTTCCCTTCTGGCTCCTCCGGACTTGAACGTCAAGTACTGTACAAGTTATAACAAACAGTAATGAATAGTAAATAACTCAGATATTGTCAAATATTTTTTTATTTTGATATGTCTATTCAAGGAAATATTTGAAGGGATCAAAATATCGGTTTGTTTTCTTTCTCTGATAATAGTTCATAGAGAGGACCATCTTGAATGCGTAGTCTTTAGATATTGACTGTAGGCTTGATGTGTAAGCAGACAGTTTTCTTTTTTGGGCAAATAGGCCATAAGCAGAGTGGCTCTCAGAAGAAAACTACCCTAATACCATTGAATTTCCACCTGCCATTTGATATTTACATTTGCTATATTAATAGACCTGCCACTTTTTAAAGCAAATGAAAAAACTACATTATTTGAACTAGCTGTTCAAATAAATATGAAACTGAAATAGCAGTTATCATAAATTGTTACATGGTGTCTCGAGACGTGGTGTCCTTCAGGGTTCACCTTTGAAGGTGGTGTCTGTTGTATGTTCCAAAGGTTATGTCAGCTTGTTGTCCCTAAGGATTGTCCAATCATGATGGTACTATATTTGTTTCTGAAGTACTTAGAAAAAAAAACCCCTCAGCATTTGTTTAACTTATTCCATTTTTCTTTTTAAGTTTTGTCTTTGTCCAACCTCAGAATGAACAGAGTTAACTAGGTGGGGAAGCAATGCAAAGTGTCATGAAACTGCTTTTTCTATTGAAGAGGCCAAAATGTATGAAGTAATGGCAGGACATGTGAAAAGTTATAAACAGGTGGGCTTTTTTTGTTTTGTTTTGTTTTGTTTTTAGTGAAAATACATATTTTTTTCTGACATGGGGAAAACAAATAGCAACTATTTATTTATTTATGATGGGCTTTATGTGTGTTTTCAATGCAGTGGTGATGGCGATGAAAAGCAAGTCTGTTCTCAGCGAGGGGGAAAAAAGATGCTACTGGTGTATTTTCCAGAACACTTGAAAGTTGAATGGCTCGGTGTGTTTTATTGTGCTAAGTACAAAGTAGACAGGATGTTGCAGTCAGTATTGTTAACACATTTTTCTAGACTCATTCCTGTTTGCAGTGTGTACTCAGTTTTACACTTTTAAAATTACTTCCGTTGGAATCCTTTATAAATGGTGAACTGCACTTAACAATGTTGGCTCATGTTGACATTTGTTCTACATTCAGACTTGACAACTGCTAATGGAACAGCATATCTCATTTCTTGTTAACACATTTAATTTTATTGTAAGTCATTGGTTGGATCTGCTGAAAATAAAGAAATGTAAAGATGAAAACATTGTTCATTGTTGTTTTTTAGAAAGCTATGGCCATGACGCGCACCTGTGTGTAAATTTAAGCACATTACATAAAATACAGTTGTAGTTCATGTGGGAATCAGAGGAGAGGGAAATTGTGTGTGATGTGTCTAATCATTGAAAGGTAGGATGGTAGTACTTCAGTATAAATTGTTTTCCTTGTATCTTTTATGTCAAGGGCTCAAGGATTCAAAAAAGACTTTGTCTATCACATAGTAATAGGAAAATGTCTTTGGTTAAGCTCATATGCATATAGGGTTAGAGGCTAAAGCGTAAATAATCAAACAGATATGCGAAGTGGCAATTACCAAGAGGTGACAGCCTGTTTTCTCTCATTTATCATGCATATTGCTGTGTGTAGGAAAGTGTTTTTGTAAATTCTCTTTCTGGACAGAGGTGCTCTGAACTGTCAGCCTGATTATATCACCTGAAAGAAATGGTGGAGGAGGGGGTGACGGATCCTTAATGATGAATTTGCCTTTCTTACTGCATATTCAGCTCAGATAGTTGTGTCTGACAGGTACCACTGATTTTGTACCATGTGCTTGATGATACTTTCCTTGCTTCTCTTTGTCAAGAAGTTTTACCGGATGCAATATTGAATGTGAGGGCTGATTCAATTAGTTACTTTTTGGTATATTGTTAAAATGTCCTGTCTAACAACCTTTCCATCAGCATGTTGTGTGAGGGACAGATTGTAGTCGATCTCTATGCCCAGGTACGTAAAGATCTCGACCTGTTCCACTACCTGCACCTCCAGCCTGAGTAGTTTGGAGGGTGTGGGGTATCAGGTCGTTTGGTTTGGTCTTGCTAATGCACTGTCCCAGGGAGCTTTCCTTTATCCAAAAGACCATGGTGTTCACATGTTGCCTGTATATGGACAGGGAGTGATTGTCTGTGATGTGGGCCACCAAGGCCATGTGATATTGCCACAGCATACTTGAAAAAAGACATTCCTTTTGTTGCAATGGAACCACTTGTGTAGTAGAAAGGAATGGGTGACAACAAAGCCCGTATTTAAAATAATGTTGCCAGATTTAAGACCGCTCACTCTGGCAAGTTGCTGACTTGTCCTTTAAATGTTCTTAATCCAAAACATCTAATGTGCATGAACACAGCCAAGGAAATGTACAAAACACCACCATGTCTTCGTTAATCTAATCTGCAAACCAATGCTTACTAACATAAACTGTGCTCCAGTTAATCTGACAATGTTGCCACCTAGTGTTCTAAGGGAGGTACCGCCGTACAGCCAGAGTCAATATTACCCAAAATGACTTGCGGCATGGAACGTCAAATACAATCGTATCGAAGTAGTTACGCACCCACGTTTAGCCAATAAGCAACAAGAGAAGAGCTTCCCTTTGACCAACCAGAGACGGAGGTTGGTTTAAAGGTATTTAAAAGAGGGAGATTTTGAAATTAAACAAGGGAAGTGCCTTTGCTGCAGAAAAGCAGGCTCTATGTATATGCATCGGTAATAGTGGCATTCGCAGGTTATTGACTTGTTTTTTTTTTTTTATATAATATTGAAAGTTAAGTATCTTGCTCGATAATAAGTTTTCCACAGCTGTGTTTGACCTAAATCACAATCCGGGAAGACTTCGAGCTGTGTGAGTAACCTTGGATAGCCATAACTTAACGATAGTAAGTTACACGTTAACGTTAGCTAACCGCTAGCGATGCGTTACATTTGTGGGAAATGTTGCTGTTGTAGTGATCATCCTGGTGAAATTGCTTCATAATTTTTCGTCAAAGGCTTGACGTTAGATAAATTAGTTTACATTGACTATATAAAAATATATTAAAGTTAAGTTGTCGCTAACGTTAGCACCTATGTGAGAGCTTGCAGGCTAATGTTACATGTTGTCAGTCCTAACGTTAATGCTAACTAGGATAACTAACTGAAAATATGCGTTAATGTACTGACCATTTATTTAATCGCCAGTCGCCTACACACAGCATTATTATAAATGTTCACTGTCGTTTTCAAATTCTCTCGTCACATCATTTGGCTTTCAGGCCGTGGATGCAGTGAACAGGTCAACCAGAGATATCGAAGCACGGACCAGCCACTGAGAAGGTTTGTTGGAGTTAACTTAACGTTAGCAGCTATGTTCCTTCTCTTGCCGTATAAATGTTAATGCCATATCATTTATTAAGGCGGTATGCTGGAAATATTATTTTTAATTGCTTGAAACGTTCGATCATACCAATTACTGTTAACGTTAGCTGCTACATGTTGTACCACAGTTTAGCAGAATGCTAGCAGTATAGTCATGAACGTGATTACTATTTAGCTGCTACGTTAGAACTACCACCAACAGAAGTTCATAGCCTACAGACCGTAGCCACCAGGTAACGTTAAAGTTTATAGTCACTTGACTATATCGTTAACAGGCTGCTGTTTTATAACTGGGTTTTGAGACGACCTATCGTTGAACAAATGAGCTTGCACAGTCGAAGTGATATTATATTAACGCCACAAGTCCAATGTCTTATTCTTCAGATGAGCAGCAACGGGCCTCAGAGGGTTCCAGTTCAACAGGCTTATGTTAAGCCTATGGCACCGCAATCACAGCGAATCCAAGACCAGCCAAATGGACCACAGCGTATTCCACGACCTGTTAGCCACCAAAAACCAGTTCATCACGCACCTCGCGTGAAGCCAGCATGTCCGAATGATCAGAACGTTAATCCAGCGCACGCCACAGCCCACCCCCCATCTCAATCCAAAACTAAGAGCCACCAGGGACCTGTTGCAACAGATACTTCAAGGGCCGCAGAGAGGTCGAAGCTGGAATTGCCAAGCCGTAAGAATCTATACACTTTAATGTGCATGTACATGTCAATTTTCTATTAAAAACACAACATTTACTTGAAGTACTGAAAGGAGAAATCCAACGAGTTTTCACCGCAGCTAGATGTGCTAAATGTGTTATTCATACAAAAGTGTAATACTACTATACAATGACCAAATGCACAGTAAGATATAATGCAATATGGCTAAACTAGAACATCCAGTTTATTTATTCATTTATTTTACTCCACTCTAGAAAAATCCTGTGGATCGTCTAGTTCAAAGTAAGTGTAAATGCCCTTTTTACAACTGGACACAAGCATAAGGTACAATTGTCAAGTTGTGGCCAACTTACTAAAACAAAATAATTTCTGTTCCAGGAGTCGCTGGAGTCTGGACAACTTTGAAATTGGTCGCGCTTTAGGAAAAGGCAAATTTGGTAATGTTTATTTGGCCAGGGAGCGTCAATCTATGTTCATCCTGGCCCTGAAGGTCCTCTTCAAGAAGCAGCTGGAGAAGGCTGGGGTAGAGCATCAGCTCAGAAGAGAAGTGGAAATTCAGTCCCATCTCAGGTAATGCATACATACACAGGAAAGGTGTTATTCCTATCTATAGCAGAAGGAGTTTATTTCCCATAGTGTCTGATCAACGACCAAGAGCATTCTATGTGACATGGCATGACGCGAGATTAAACAACAATGCACAATTGGCTTGTGGCAGTCGCAAATCTGTCAAGTTATACCTGGATCTGTAAAGGCCTCCATGGTACAACATGCACCATCACAGGCCAACCAACAACGAAGCCTATCTAAAATGACACATCAGGACATGAGACAATAATGCAGTTAGCTGACAGTGACCAGAAATGTGGTATCTGGTATCCATAAAGGCTCATGATTGGTTGGGATATGTTAGACATCATGAGTCACCACTCCAGTAATACAGTTTGGGTCATAATGTGCCCCTAAGTAGTCTGTGTTTGCCATAACCATTGGCTTGTCCTTTCAGCGGCCTCAGCTTGCAGGTGTTTTTAGTGATGGTCCTCAAAGAAATGTTGACCCTGACTTTGCTACCAAGCCTCTAACACCCATCTACACAGACTACTTAGTGGTCACAACAATACACTGCAACTTGCTGTTGCCTTTTGACATCAACCAGGAGTGTCCAATCCCATGCTTTGCCCCGTCCTCCTGTCAATCCCATGCTTTGCCCCGTCCTCCTGTCAATCCCATGCTTTGCCCCGTCCTCCTGTCAATCCCATGCTTTGCCCCGTCCTCCTGTCAATCCCATGCTTTGCCCCGTCCTCCTGTCAATCCCATGCTTTGCCCCGTCCTCCTGTATTGCTTGTATTAGCCTGATGTCCACTTCCCTGTCCCTCTTATGCACATGGAATGCTACTGTCTCGGTGTTAATCAAGCCTATCTGTACCAATTCTTTCTTTATAGGCACCCCAATATCCTCCGTCTGTATGGTTATTTCCATGATGCTTCTCGTGTGTACCTCATACTGGAGTTTGCGCCCAAAGGCCAGCTTTACACTGAGCTCCAGTGCTGTGGCACGTTCAATGACCAACGGAGTGCTACGGTAAGAAGTGCATTTTTGACCATCCTTGATTGTGGCTTTTTAAGTCATGCCTCACTTGGTGCACTATTGTGTTGAATTACGCCATGTGTGATGTGACTTGTGTTTTGCAGTATATCATGGAGCTGGCTGATGCCTTGCACTACTGTCATTCTAAGAATGTTATCCACCGAGATATCAAGCCTGAGAATCTCCTCCTTGGACCCAATGGCGAGCTGAAAATAGCGGACTTTGGTTGGTCTGTCCACACGCCATCGTCAAGGTATAATTATTTCCTTTTTGTTTTGATGCCAAACCAATTCTCAGAGAAATGAGCGTAGTGTGAAGGCATAGCGCCAGTTTCTCAAATGTAGTGACAAATTAAAAGCGTAGTGGTGCAGCTACACTGTTGTGGAAACTTGGATTTACACACTGTTACAATTTTGTAAATTAGGTCTGTTTCAGTAGGGTTGGGAGCAGAAATATAAATATAGCAGGGTTGGGAGCAGAAATATATCAATTTTACTCGATATATAATATCGAGGAAAATTGATAAGACAACTGGAATCAATAAGCAGAACCGGAATGGACTGAATTGACCTGTCGCTAAGCCCCGCCCCCCCATTGTTACTGTGTAAACTCGGACAAACAAACCAGACTTTATTAGAAATACATTGTGGACAATGGCAGCTGACTGTATATGAAAGCAGGCTTTGAGGACGTTTTGGTCGATAAAAGGATTTACTTTCCTCCAGAAGCTATCAAAAGGGACTTAATTATGCTATGGAGGGGTGTATTCAAAACTTTAGAATACATACAAGGTGACCAGCAGTTGTAGCGAGTAGCCGTGCAAATCCCACTGACGTTAATGCTAGCTAGCGGAAGCTTGATAACAAGATATGTTAGGTTACGTTAATATTTGTAAGAATATAGTAGTTGGTTAATGAGCATTTTCATCTTGGGATTTAACAGGGAACCTGTGCCCACGTTGTTGGCTTAGTTGCCTACATTACGTCGAGCTGTTGCAAACACGAGATGTCCTGTAGGCTACTTTTGATGAAAATATACCCCGTTTTCTAGACTCTCGGGGTACCGGCTATCAGTATTACACGTCCCAATGCAAAATGTTTGACCATGGTTATCCGTCGGGGTTTTTTGAGTTAATAAACTCTATAAATAACCATTAATTTGTCATTTTATGCCTGCCCCCTGTTTCCTATGGAGTTGTCCTAGCTGATGTCCGAGTCCTGTTGAGGCTGGACTGTCATTGGCTCATCAGCGTTCTAAGGGTGGCGCATAGCGACAGGTCAATTGAAACTGACAAACTGAATTTGGTTCTGCCGATCAATTCCTAAACACAGTAGCCCCTTTATTGTAAGGAGGTGGTGTAAGCCCCTCCACTCGGCGGCCATATGGCAGCGCTTTTTGGGCACTCGTCGGGCATCCATCTCGGCAGAAATCTTGGCGTCGCCAAAGGCTTCCACCGACGCAATCTCTGCAATCTTGCTCCAGCGGCGATCACAACACATGATTGGCACGATGTCTTCACAACACATTATTGGCTCAATGTATTCACATGTCAACGTTTTGCCGCGGAAGGGGTGTGGCGCGTAGACAACTGCCAAATTGGCGTTACAAACTAAGACCATGCATTTCTATGGAGTGCTTTGTCTTATTAGAAAGTCTCGTGTATAAGGGCTAAGAACCCGGGTTGGCACACGGTAGCCAGAACATCGTGGGCTTGAGCCAGAAGTTCATTTAATTAGCTGCTTTAGATTGATCTCTATTGAGGCTTTAGGGTTAGATTATGCCTGCCTTCATTATCCTGAACTACTGTTGACTGGCTGGAATTTTCATGGCTTGGTCTATAAGGGGTTTTTTTTTTTTTTTTTTTTTTTTTTTTTTTTAAAAGTATCAATACTTTAAGAATGACGTGCTCTTTCGTAACATGCATGTGCGCAAGGCATGCTTCTAGCGCCTCCTTCCCTAGCGTGTGGCTGAGTCTTCTCACACATGTATGTGCAGCTGTTGTGCTATAAACAGCGAGACATGGCTAAGTGATGTTATGGCAACACATAATAATAGGCTAATATCAAGTTTGATTTGCGCTCACTTGCAGCTCAAGTTTGTGTTGCTAACCTATCTAGGCCTACTATTTGGGTTTAATGTCATTTAGAAATGGGCTACGCAACCTTGGCAAACTTTTATATCTGGAGAGCTCCTTGCTAACTATCCTGTTAGCGCAGGTCATGTCTTTCAGTAGTGCTCACTAAAATCATTAAAGAATATTGCAAGACACTTATCTCTTCTATGATCCCAGAAAGGTTTTCTTCGACTTGTTAGTTTGTTTTAACATTTATTTTATCTAATGACCTAGAAAACATAACGAATTGCATCCACATATCCTGAACTATGCACAACTTTTATTCACTAGCCTAAAACGGTGAGACTGAAGACCAATTACTCGCATATGTCTTAAAATGACACCAACACATCACCAATGTGCACTCATTTAGACCTACACACCATAATATGAAGTATTCGAATTACTAAATGTGTTTAGCTACTGGTAATTATGCAGATTATAAAATACTATATACATTATTAACTAAATATATACACTTTACGAATTTCAAAATATATGAACTAGAAACATGACATAAGCCATCATATGTGTGTGGAGAGTCAAGCAGAATCTAGTTGGCTACTGGATGGCCACACTATATTCAATATTACTGCTGACAAGGTGGTGGGGGCCCCCCAAATCAAATATTTATTTTTAATTCTTGACTTGGTATTGGTATCTAATCATTAATTTTGGTATCGTGACTACTGCCTTTAGCCAGGCTTCAGCAGCTACACTTGTGTATACCCTAGATCAGCTGCAACAGAACATGATGGATTTGGTATAACCATGCTGCATACAATGAAACTTGCTTTCACTTGCTCTTTAGAAGTGTTTTTCTCGGTCAAGACCTGTGTTTATTTCAACCACCACTTGCAGTCTTTAGGTCAACTTCAACATTACTCAAGTCAACTTTATTTATATAGCGCATTTCATACAGAGGTCATTCAATGTGCTTTACCTTAACAAAAGCAAACGGGAATAGCTGATAAAAGCATAGAAGGGCAATAGTCAAAGAATAGTTTAAAAACTAAACAATAATAAAGATCATAATAAAAAGAACCTAAAACACAAGGTAAAATCATTTAAAAATAACATGCAAATGTTCATGTGCCCTGTTGGCTATTCCATTGTGTTACTTGATCAACTGAATGTGCTGTATGTTGTCTCTAAAGGAGGTCCACTCTGTGTGGTACACTGGATTACCTGCCTCCAGAGATGATCGAGGGCAGAACCCATGATGAGAAGGTGGACCTATGGAGTCTCGGTGTGCTGTGTTATGAATTTCTGGTCGGGAAGCCACCATTTGAAACGAAGACTCATGAAGAAACTTACCGGAAGATATCCAGGGTAAGATGGAGGGTGGTTGGTTGGGGAGACAGTGGGTTGTTAAGGTCGATAGTAAAGCCTGCAGAGTGTTGAGGTCAGCAGAAAGTACCGCTAAGAGTACACTACCCAATCTTCAGGACGTCTACATCAGGGGCCCCCAGTTTGCCCCAACTGGTCTTTGCTACGCCTGGTCCTAACTGCTAAGTTGGTCTTTGTTAAAGGGATATTCCACCATTTGGGGACTACACTAATTTTCCACCTCCCCTTGAGTTAAACAACTGATTTCTACCTTTCTCCAGTTCATCCAGCCATTTTCTGAGTCTAGCGATACCACTCTTAGCTTCGGCCTAGCGTAGGTCATTGAATCGGATTAGACCATTAGCATCTCACCTGCTAGCATCATGTTTAAAAGTGACTTAAGATTTCTGGTACTTTTCCTATTTAAAACTTGTCTCCAAGTTAGAGTGTAATAAGACCAACAGAAAAAGGGAATTTTTCTAGGCTGATTTGACATGGAACTATACTTCATTCAGGCAGTACTGAAACCTTGCGTGCCTGGAGCACCTGACATGACTACCTCAGTTCACCAAGTCACGCACCTGCTTGCATCACACAAACATACTTATTTCTATGTATATCTACATTTTAAAATGCACACTGCGGTCATTTTGTCACATTTTGCCACACATTGTACTTAAAATAAATGTATGTAACAAGTTAAAGGAGCGGTTTGACCTAAAGTGTGAACATGATACCGAGTGTGAACATATGTCTCATAGCCCATCTCTGCTTGTCCCCTGCACTCCAAAATCTGGTGCTAGTTAGCTGATGCTACCAACAGCTTTTTCAATGGTGGTGCTTCGGCATCGGGCTAGCCATGCAAATAAATCACTGTTTTACACCATTTAACGAGGGCTCGATGCATCTCCACACTTCATTGGTAGACTTCGAGGGGCCCTGACATTTAAAAAGCGAGACATTGAGAACTTTGAAAAAGCACTGGTAGTTTACTTACAACACGATTTATGCAGACAGTATCTTCACAAAGTTTAGCGTTTGCAGCCATCTTTAATTTAGTCACGATAAGTCGAGCGACGGGTAAGAATGAACAGGTATGATAAGGGATCAGATTCCAAAAATAATTCAGTGGAAATGCATGGATTCCAGTTTCTTCCAGTAGCAGCAACTGTAATCCATGCATTTCCATGGAATTATTTTTGGAATCTGATCCCTTATCATACTTATCGTGACTAAATTCAAAATGGCTGCTAGTGTTAAAATTGTCACCTATTTTTAATTTAGTCTTAGTCTTGTGACGAAATGTCCTTTTTAGTCTTTGTCATATTTAGTCATTCAAATATCATTTTTGTTAGTCAATTTGTAGTCCACTAAAAGTCTCGTCATTTTAGTCTAGTTTTAGTCAAAAGAAAACTAAAGCTATCTTACTCTTTGTCAGTTTTAGTCAAAACATTTTAGTCTTTTTTTATAACAAATTATTTCTGATTACCATTTCAGTCAAATAGTTTCACACATCTCAATTTTCTAACAATATTGTGTGTCCACAGGGCTACTCGACTGTTATAATTACTCATTCAGATTTTTTTGTCAGTCAGTACATGCACAGGTAAGTCGAGCTACAGTTATAGCTCGGCTGGGATTTGGCCATAGACCGTAAAAGATTTGACTGGACCACTGTCATGATCTTCATAGACCAGTGTTTCACAAAGTGTGATCCGGGGACCACTGGTGGTCCGCAAGCTATCCCAAGTGGTCCACGAGCAGACGTGGTAAAATATAATATAGATGAGTTGTTTGCAATATTGAACCAACTTGTATGTAAATTCAAACTGTTCTACAACACTGTCTGTCAGATATGCCAGTTTAAATCATATGAATCCTCTGACGCAATTAAAGAATGAGCAAGGTGGTTCAGTGAGTATTGTGTAGGCTAATATACTGCTAGGTCTTTTTTTTTTTTTTTTTTTTTTTTTTTTTTTTTTTTTTTTTTAGCTAGGTGGTCCGTGCGTTTCTTTTTTATTGATTAGTTAAGTGGTCCTTCATCTGAAAAAGTTTGAGAAACACAATGCCACGCTAGATGGCGATATGCGCCCAAACGCAACACAAACTCTCAATCTTAGCGAACTTGCTAGCGGACTTTCTATATTAGCTTACTTGCTAGCAAACTTTGCATCATCAGTGTAACTAGTTAAATAGTTGACATTACTTGCTGAAACTTTTCGTATGGACATTCTGGGGATGTTAATTTGTATATGAGAGAAGCTTCAACTTCTGGGTATGTAGCATTGTGGCATAAAGCCTAACTCTGGCAGAAATCTCCGGTGTTTTTGTTCCATGTAGTTTCCTGCTGCAGCCACAGGGTTGCAGCAACAGCACGTAGACTAGCCTACAGGGAAGCTGCTGCGCATGAACCATGAACTCATTTGGAATATTTTGAAAAGGGAACAGCTATTCTGTCTTCTCATTTTGTAGACGAAAATGGAAGAGAAATTTTATCTTGGTTTTTATTTCATGCAAAACATTTTAGTCGTCTTTTTTCATCAACAATAAAGCATCTTAAGAGTCTTAGTCAGTGTTTCAGGACATTAGTGCAGTCTCATCATCGTCTCGTCTTAGTCATGGAAAAAAAGGTTGTTGACGAACATTTTTCCTCTCGTCTCGTCTGACGAAATTAACACTAATGGCTGCAAACGCTAAACTTTGTGAAGATACTGTCTGCATAAATCGTCTTGTAAGTAAACTACCAGTGCTTTTTCAAAGTTCTCTGTCTCGTTTTAAATGTCAGGGCCCTCGGAAGTCTACCAATGAAGTGTGGAGATGCATTGAGCCTCGTAAATGGTGTAAAACAGTGATTTATTTGCATGGCTAGCCCGATGCCGAAGCACTACCATTGAAAAAAGCTGTTAGTAGCATTGGCTAACTAGCACCAGATTTTGGAGTGCAGGGGACGAGCAGAGATGGGCTACAAGACACGTTCACACTCCGTATCATGTTTCAACACACTTTAGGTCAATATCACACCGGAATTCAACTTTAATGGCTTGACCTACATCTGGTCCTTCTGTGTGATTTATTGTAGATGTTTGTATCGTTTCTGACTTGTTGCCTCCTGCAGGTGGACTTCAGCTTCCCTCAGCATGTGAGCACTGGAGGCAGAGACCTGATCAGCCGTCTGCTGAAGCACAACCCCATGCATAGGCTACCCACTCAGGGAGTGATGGCCCACCCCTGGATTGCGGAAAACTCGACCAAGAAGCCAACCATCCCACTTCCGAACAGCCCCTCGGGTACCAGCCAATGACCTGGTCGGGGCCCTGTAACCTTGGGATGTATTGGGCAATCGCATTGCCCTCTGCTCATGTGCTCAACAGTGGTGCTTAAGGAGAACTTTATCTGTACGACTCCTCCCAGGGGCTCTTAATGTGAATGTGTGTATGTCATGTCCTTTGACACTTTCTTTTCCTGTCCCTTTCTTAGCTTGTGCAAACAAGCTGATGCTCCTCTGTATATATTTTACTGTTTTGAAATTATTAAAGTTTAATATTTTACCTCCATCTACTACTTTTAAAGTTTAAATGTAATTGTGGTAATTGTGTGTGAGGGATCACTTTAATAAATATACTGCAGAAATGTGGCAGTAATGTGTTTGGATCTTGACGTTGACAAGACTTAAGTGCTGACCTTGTCTCCATTATTGTGTCCATCATGGGTTTATTGCAATCACTGTTAACCTTTTTTTTTTAGACTGAATAAAGCAAGCTTTTTGAAGCATCTTCTGGTTTATTTTTTATTTTGACAGGCAGAGAGACTTCAAAGTCTGCAGATTACAAGGGTGTTGGGAGAGCAGAGTTAAATGCCATGAGCAGAGTAATTTAGTTGATGTCTGAACTGATGTGTTGGAACCCGGATCATGGGAAATGGTCCTCTCAATCTCTCCGTTCTTGTGTATTTATTGAGTTACCAATTCACTTGTAAGTATTTGATTGCATCTCTAGGAATGGGTTTCCATCTTGATTTGCATTGTAATTCAGTTCAGTGTTTTAATTTACTGTAGTCATGCCTTTTCCTGTGAAAGTGTGGATTTAAAAGTAGGTTATATAACTTCCGGTGCAATTAGCTAATGTTTTACCAATGCTCAACATTAAGGTGATGTTTAGACCTACAGCATTAGTTTTCTAAGAATTTATTTTGTGTGCAAGCAATTGGTATTGTGACTGATACATTTATCAGAATCCATCTAATTGAATTAAGACTTTGTGAACCGAAATTCAAACAATTCAGGAATCAGAAGATATCCAGTTCTACTCAAGCTAGCTCTACATCTATTCAGTTGAAGTCTAACAAAGGCAATCAACTACTGAATTGTGTGAGCCTGGTGCTGGAAGAACACTACAATCTGTCTCCAGTCATATGGCGATTGTCTTTCTGGCATAAGATCGCTAGGGGGTGCCCGAACATAAATTGTGTGGTGAATTTCAAAACTGCATATTGGACGATCATGAAAAGGATATAGTCTACTAAGACTCCACTTAACTAGGCATACGGACTCTGTAGTCATAGATAAGATTTAGTAGTCTACCATAATATTTCACCTTCATGTTTCTATATTTCTATTTCTATATTCTAGTTTCTATATTTTAACTTAACATTTTCTGATGAGCTTCCAGAGTTGACTTACAAGTGGCCTGATGTTTTTTTCTCGCTATGTTACGGATTCTGAATGTATGCTTTACTATCATGGTAGCCTATCAAGCAGCCCTTGGCTGAATAAATGAGTAGGCTTATTAGCATGCAGTCAAATATGTGCTTAAAGCAATTCTTTGAATTTCAAGTTGGGTTCATTGTTGTGGCACGCACGCCATTGATGCTCCGTCGCTTCCTCGTTTTGTCTGCAATTCAACCTCACGCTTTCCATCCAACAAAACAAGCAAATGCCCATTCTGCGTGGCACACTATCTTGATAACTGCATCACTAACTGCAGCTGCAGCACTGCCGGTTGTTGCAGACCCACCTAAAATAAATCACATTAGACCATCCAGATGTTTCCTGCATCATCCAAACCCTCACGGTCAGGAAACAAGTAACTGATGAGCCCGGCAGCAAAAAAGCTGCCCAGCAATCTGTCCAAAGTTCTTTTCGCTCGCTCACTGCTGTGTCTGGCAGTGCTGTTGCATGTCCAACAGGCACACATGACCGGATGGGCAAAGTAACTTGAAGCGCTTGGACATTATTCTGTCAAGAAAGGCAAGGCCACGCTATTATTTTACACATAGGCAAGGCCACGCTATTATTTTACACATAGGCAAGGCCACGCTATTATTTTACACATAGGAATTTATCATTTCCTTGCCCTTTCTTTCTTTCTGCCTTTCTTTAGCTATCTACATGTAGGCTATGTGTTTCTTTGCCGTCTCATATCATATATTGTTTGTCTGTTTCTTCAATACTTCAACGATGAAAGTGGCAGTTAGGCTAGATTCACATTTCGTAGGCTAATCACAAATATTACAATTCAAATCGTACCATGCATTATTAGACTAAGTAGCCTATGAGCTTTCTTTGGAAAAGGCTATAATGTCACAACTTTTCTCAGAAAACTACATCGAAATAAATGCTCGCCATCAATGTTCTCCATCTGATGTTTCCAGAGTTTATTTTTGGAGGGAAAATACATATTTCTCACGATTTTCCTTGTCACCACATAAAACCATAACACATTTATACAATAGAATTTCACGTATTTCTTTATTCTTCAATATATTCATTTTCACGATATATGATAACGCTTTTGTGATATACATTCCATCTTTTTGAAACCACAATAACACTACACATACGGTTTTATTACACTTCCACAGGACCCGTTGGATTGCACAGAATGAAAAATGTCTTTATGCACGTTTTCATCTCATTAAATCTCTTCAGAATGTTCAGATTTAGACACGTAATTTCTGGACCATTAACAAAACTCTTTCCTCTTGGGACATCACCAATTTCTGACATTTTTGTTAAGAAAACTGGAACATATTAAAATCACAAACAATTGATCAGTTAAATAATCGAAATTGTTTCAGAGCTTCTTTCACAATTTTGTCTTATTTTGTTCTTCCTCTTAGAACTGTGGAGATCAATTCAACTATGCTATGATCAATTCGTAAATGTCAAAACGAAACACTGTGTACATATAAATCCCCAGCAAGCTTAAATGTCATTTGCTCCAGATGCATGAATATGATACATTCATAATGCATAGTTATAATAACTCGAAGACTTATGTCCTCTTTAGATTTGGTCGAATTCCAGATCACCGATAACAAAATGCCCTAGTAATTTTGGATATAGCCATAGCGTCTGAAATTAAAGTCCGTTAAAGTTATTTCCATACTGATACACGAAAAAATCTAAGTTCTTTCCATTTATTGCAGTAATGGTCCACAAAATATCATGTTCTTGCGTTGTTTGCAAATTAAGAATTGAGGGTCAGACAAGAAATCACTTATTTCAATTCACAACTTAGTTTCGTGTACCATCTCTGTCACCATATATTAGTGTTCCTTCCCCCAACATCACGCACTCAATGTCATATTAAATGATCTTTGATTTGGGAAAATCCCAGGGGTGGAAAAAAAATACAACCCAATACATACGTCTTTTGTCGACCTATATTTTGTAAACTTACTACACTGGAAAAATGTTTTAAATTAATTTGTTGTTGTCTTATTTCACATTTTGGAGTCCATCATGTTCTATGTTAAATAAATGTGGAGTGTGTGTGTGTGTGTGTGTGTGTGTGTGTGTACGTGCGTGCGTGCGTTTGCGCGCGCTTGTGAAAGAGTCAGAATGTGTGGACGTGTGCGTGCTGGCGTGTGAATGTAGCAGGCTATCCATGTGCACACACGTGCGTGTGCGTTTTGAGTGATTGCGCGCCGGGGTGGTGTCGCATGAACTTTAGTCAAAGCAAGGGGACTGCACTGCGTGGGGGGAGACTCGGTTACTCGAATGGGAATGTGTGGTAACGTCTAGTCCCAACTAACACTAATCTTCAATGTTGTACCTATATGCCTCTATGAGACCCTCCATCGAGTGAATAAAACCAGAGATAGCGCATATACCCCCAATAACAAATATAGCGACATCAAAGAACACCTGGTGCCACAGAAGATTTCTCCACTGGAGCTTCAGGTGAAAGAGGCTGGGAAGCAGAAAGCACAGGCCGGCGCCCGTCAGGCTTCCCGTCAGGCCCATGAGCAAGGCGAAGTGGGGCACGTAGATGGCCATGAACATGGTGAACACCACAAGGCCACATCGGAGAGAGAGGCCCCACGATTTCAGGCGTCCGTCGCCACCATAGCAGTCTGGGAATACGGCGCGCCCTCCGTCTTGGAAAAAGGATTTCTCCAAGACCTCTACAGCAGCGAAGAATGGTAAGGGGTATGAGAGCAAAGCTTTGGACACCAGGAAGAGATTGACAACCGCCCGGATGCCGCCTGGAAGGTTGTCGGTGATGACTTCCTTGGTCGCGTCTGCCCAGGTGAGGTAGGCCACTAGGGCGAAGAGGCCTTTGAGGATACAAGCAGCGATATGCGTCCAGTTCATCATACAGTGGAACTCGGCGGGATTCTGCATGTTCCCCTCCAGTGACGGCAGGAAAATCTGGGACGTGTAGCTAAACACGATAATCCCAATGGAAATTGGAAACTTCTTGACGTCGATGTAGAACTTCACTTTGTCCCAAGCCCAGTCCCGCGCTCTGGAGAGACAGTAGGCGATCACCAGGACGTTGATAACGAAATGGGCGAGCGTGCACAGCAAGCTGAACTTGGACACGGCTTTGAGGTTCTTGAGGAAGGCGCAGGGGAGGAGGACCACGGTGGCTATGATGGCCCATGATCTCTGTGACACGGGAAGGCTCGGGAAGCTGTTGTACATCAGGTTGCCGCTCACAACCACATACAGAATGCAGGTCATCACCAACTCAATGATCTGGGCTACATTCACAACGCGACCGCCGATGGTTGGGAATCTGGGCGCACAGCAGGCGTTGGCAATGTCCACGTACGATTCCCTTACTCGCACCAGCTGTCCATCTTCGTTCTCTTCATACAGACATTGGATGAGGATCTTGCCCGTGTAGCAGCACACCACCGCGGCAAAAATAATGAGAAACAGTCCGAGGTATCCGCCGTGGAGAATGGCATATGGTAACCCAAGAACGAACATTCCCTGGAAAAACACAGTATAATTATGATTGTTGCAAACTAGTAGAATTGCAATACGAGTTAGAGATGCTTGTGTGACATATACATTTACAGGCCTTCGTGAATTCATTTGTATTTCATTTACAATAAATCACTTCATCATAAAGCCATTTGACCGAAGTCACACTTTGTTTTGATACAGCCACTGTGCGCATTATCTGCATGGCGGGGTATTCCATTTAGCTGTGAGCGCACCCTCTTTCAGATAATTTGTCGTCATGAGGAAGGATCAAAGACATACAGAATGACGTAACGGTGACCGGTTGTGGCCATACCGTGCGTAATTATGCATAAAACGCCTCTCGCTCTCTCTTATTTCGTTTTTCTGTCACATTCACTCTCTTTCCTACACAATTGTATGCTCTGTCGAGTAAATTCTATTGCCACAGGCGCCTCACATGTTTGCAATTTCAAAAAATCTTGGAAATCACATTTTAAGGTACCAACTGTATATCACATCAGGCATATTCTTAGACCTAATAATAAATTGATTAACCTTTAGATTATCTTGGCTATTTGTGAAGGGGGTATATAGAGAAAGAGAGATGGAGAGAGAGTGGGGAGATAATGATAATCAATTACTGTAAGCATTTTTCATAGGCCTACTAATCGAAAATGTGCATTCAGATTTGTTTGCATCCTGAAGAGCAGCAGCCAGATTCAATTAGGTGTTTGAAATTTATGTCACTGCCTGGTAGCCTCAACGCCATGGCCGTTAAGGTACTGGGGCAGGGGCAGACCTATAATTTAAATATTTGTATTTTCCTCAGACGCAATGTTGTTAATTGTGCGTGGAGAGCATGTCCGCGCCTTTGAGGTAACAATTCTGAGGTTATGCTTAGAAACTTTATCTCATCAATAATTCTGGGGATTTGAGCTGCTCAATTGTTCGCTCTCTTACCTGGATGGCATTGGTGACGTTCCAACCTGCCTCCCAAGAGGTGATTTTTGGCCTGTCTTGAGCAGCTAGTTCTGCTAGTGCGCCGTCTTTCGAGGAGGAAGGTGGGAGTCCGGTGCCGTCTCTCTGGTAGTGGCTGTCCCCGTCTAACGTGCCATCCCCGCCCATGTCCCCGCCACCGCCTTCCCCTCCTCCCATCTCATCATTTTTTAGAATGTCCATCTGTAGCCCCTGCCTATGGTCATAATCCAAATCATCGCATGCGGCGAAGCCCAAACCCTCCTCGTCTGTGGCGGCCTGGAAACCCAACCTGGCGAACATCCCACTAACCTTCGCCTGTGATTTATTGGAAACAGTGTTGGCCGCATTGGTGATCTTGTTCGAAAGCTTGCCGCGGATTTGGGTTGCCATGTTTGCTGTTTTAAAACAAGATCTATCGATATACTATTGTGAATAATCAAATGTGTATACTATATACTTAGGCTTTCTTTCTACGCATTAATAAAATCTCGCGAAGAGGAAACTTGGAAACACCTCACTTCTTATCTCCAATTGTAATCAAAAGTACACCTGCTGCTATTGATAATCCCTTGTTTCATGTCACCTTCAGACGTCGTGTCTCGGCTCCATCATCATTATCGCGCGCCGCTCTTTTCAGTCATTCACGAAATTTTCGGGCGCTTTACGCAGTGGAACACCCAACCCGTCCGCTCGCTTGCAAAATGTGCCACGGACAAAGTGGTCCGATTTTCAGGATGAATAGTCCGTGGTGGTGGTTGCGGCAGCGCTTCCACAGTTCCTCTCAGCCGTTAGTGATGCCGGAGCGGTGCGCAGGAGCCTGGGGGTGGGGGGCGAGGAGGAGACACGTGTCATCATCAGCCTGCCAATGCGATGACTGCCGCGCAAAGCACGTCTCTAGCCCCTAGTGCGCGCAGCAACCCCACACCAGAATATGGGAGAGGTTTGCTGCATTTCTAGGGGAGGTGCTTGCACCCTAACCCCCTCCCATTCTCATCAGCAACAATAAAGTTTATCATCGTACCCAATGACATTTCCAGACTTACGTACGTGTATAACTTTACCTGTATATAAGGAGAAGGGGACACCGCCGTGCGCCAACTCTGAAGTTCATGGACTAGTTTCATCGTTCATTTTTAATGTTTTTTCTTTAAAATTCCAGGTCAAATGGGGGCATTTTGCGGCTAATATATGTTGTTATTTTGTAGTCCCATATAGGCGTGTTTATCATTATTTGGCTCAGATGCAAGAGGACGAAACCTTTCCAAAACTAATATGATGAAGAGACCGTGCAGAGTGACTTGTAACGGACGCGCACTGACGAGTATTTGTGGCCATTACAACGGCGACCACACCGTAGGACTGTTGTAATTAGCCTGTAGATGTTGCACAAGGTTTTAGTTATGCTGCGTAAATGTTTGTCGTGTGGAATTATTTGGCTCTTTCATCTTCTCTTGCTTGTTTTAATTCTATTGCCCTAATTCTTTTTTTTAATGTGGTTTTAATATTGCAAATGGAAAATATAGTTGGATCACTCCTAGAGTGATTTATCTGAATGAAGTGACCACTTGGCAGGCTTCATTCATTCATTCATTCATAAAATGTTGGCCTTCCCCATACAGTGGTATGGAAGGTAAATGGAAATAACTTCACGAATTGTCTCAAAAATAACCTTACGTCGTCTGAGATTGTAGTTTCGTTCAGTTTTCAACTATTTAGTATTTTAATCCAGTTCATTTTGCTTCAATTCGTTTGGAACCACGGAATGGATATTTTTAGGATATTTTTCAGTAGGTTTCTCCTCTGCTCGCATTTTATTTCTACATGGCCTATGTCATTCTTTTTTTTGTGTATATTAAATCGAAAATGTATCTGAAAATGAAAAGATTTTCGATCATAGACTGATGGTCAATTTTCAGCCTCAGCTTTATTTCATCTGCCACTGTTTACACACATGCATTTAAATCATGGCGCGGAGTAGAGTACATTCCATTAAACCCAAGCTCCTGGCGCTACTTGCCTCTGCGTTGCTTTAGCGCACGCCACACGCCACTTTAACAATGGTCTTGGCCTGCTCTCAACATTGAATAATTTTTTAATGCATTGCCCCACTAACTGGTCTACTACCTTGATAGTAGTTGAAAAGTGTTCAGTGAATTAGTAGCTAGTCATTTGGAATTGACATTGACATTGACATTGTATAGGCAGGCTACATTGTAGAATATGTTTAAGAAACCGATAGAACCTATTTTAACTTGAAAATGTGTTAGGCTACTTTTTAATTTAATTCTGAAATTACCTATTTGTATTCTTATTCTGAACAGAACTATTGCGAATGGAACGGTTGAGAGTTTAGGACATTAACAGCCTGTCGCTTCACGTTTTGTGATACTCGGGTAAACGGATCATATAAAACTTCAGTCGACAGAGAGGTCGAGAAAATGGCGCTGGCGAATCTTTGCCTTTGTTTGGTAGCCTACGTAATTGCGTTTCAGCACCCTGTGCACATTGGACAGCGACTACACACGCACGTGGAATCACTCTGCGCGTTACCGGTGGCCGGTACACATTGCAGTGGACTTTTGTCCAAACAATTATGATCTGTGGCACTATATCCCCCAGGCATACAGTAACATAACTCATTCATTTTTTTTCACTGTCGTCTCATATTTGTTACTTAAGTTCACTGGCACATTATATATGTATTGTTTCTCATATAATGTCTTTTAAGGAGTTATTTAATAAGGCAGAATAATTTATATTGACTGCAGCTTTGCATGCAGCAAACTTACTGTATTTATTTCAGGTGACTTCAACCTATTTTGCATTTTTTCACATCTGCTAGCAAAACCTCTATGGACGCTGCCGCAGAGAACGCAATCCTTGAGAAAGGGAAGGGTTAATCAGTCAATGTCTTATCAGCAGCCTGCAGACCTCCTTTGATATGTACTCACGATGGTGTGCTTTAATACGGCGTAAAGGCGCAGTCATGAGAAGAATAGCATTGACAGGACATGCAAGAGGGTTTCCGTTCTATTTTTTGTCAAGTACACAGAGACATTTCGCGGGCAGTAGCAGCAGCAGCAACAAAACAACTGCATGTAGAACGACTCTTGTATTTATTTAGTTTTAAATCGATGATCATTTCCCCAGTAACATGTCAGCCTATAATAGCATATATCCATTCACACAGATGAATAATTATCGAAAATAAAAAAATGAAACCAAATAATTTGTTGTAATTTTTAATCCAATAAATAATTTTTAATCCAATTTTAGGATTCTCCTGCTTTAGTCGACACACCTGTGAAAATCATTTACATTTGGATCGTGGTTTGCTGACACCCTTTGCATTAATACGCATAATAAATACCTTTGATGGAGATGCCTATATCATATGGTGGAGAGAAACTGTTCATGAGGTGATAGAATGAAAAAAAGAAGTTGTGTTGAGAGTAATTTACTGTTTCTCTCTGATCAATACTATAGCTCCCGTGAGCTCATGTCTGTGATAAAAAAACAACCGAAAGACGAGGCGTGAGGGGAATGGAAGGCGTGAAAGAGCTGACGGCGCGGCTCGCTGGGCCGGGACTGATGTCCTTCCCTCAATGCTCACAGTTTATTACCTATCAGTAAGGGCAATGAGGGGTCAGGAGCCCGGCCTAGAGAGGTTTCACACCACAGCGTCGCCCTTTCCCCCTACGGAGGTTGCGTCCCACTCGCATCCCCCAAAGGACCCGACTGAAGATTGGTGATAACGATAACACAGTCCCAGCGCGCTATGTCCCCTCACTCACACCCCACACCATCCCCTTGTCTCTATCGCACTCTACAGACATCCCACGGTTTGTATCTGGGTTATGCAGCACTCGTGTCTGAATGAAAACCCCGGGTTTGCTTGTCGTGAAGTGTCAATCAAATTGTTCGCCAATGGTGGCGAGGCTGCATCTCTTCGCCCACCCTGCCCCATCCCACCCCCCGTTCCTCTATTCCTCCGACTCCCTCCCCTCCAGGCTTTGAGAGTCTGCTCGCTCCTTTTTCCCATTTCACACTTGGCTGCGCTGGCAGTGGGTTGGCAGGCCTGATGTCACCCCCACCCTGTATCAGAGGAAGATAATTAATTAGCCTCGCACAGAAGGTAATATTCCATCCAGAGGGGGACATTATGCATCACAACCTCAATACTTGCCTCTATTTATAAAGTGTACAGACTAAAACAGTGGATTAACCTATATACTCAAAACTGTGTAATTCATATGGGTTTCAAATGTCGACGTGTGCCTATCATAATCTTAGGACTAAGGATCGTAGGACTAAAAAATAAAACAAATTGCAGAAGATAATGAGAAATAGCTTAAACCAAGATCTGACCATTACTTTGTGTCAAGAATAGTGTGTGTGTGTGTGTGTGTGTGTGTGTGTGTGTGTGCGGGCGTTAAGTGTTGAGAAGTGATGCGCGATGCTTTGTGACAGCAACTTGCAGAGAGAAAAATACGAGAGGCTGGAAGTGTGAGAGGGAGCAGCCTCTCGTATTTTTGACTGGAGGACTTGAGTAATCGGTGCCTCAGCTGTGCTCCTTTGCAGCGAGACTGTCTGCATGACACCAGATACCACAGCAGACATTAGGCCTATGTCTGTAGACAAAAAGTCACTCGCACGTTTTTTGTACAACTCTGAGATCGTTCACTCTTAAAACGAATGTGTTGTCCCTATCTGGACACAGAGATAAAAAAAAATAAAACAACGCAAGTTGTGTTGTATTCAACGCAAGTTGTGTTATCTTCAAATTGTATCACACTCGTTTTAAGATTGTTCGTTCTTTCCCCTTTTTCCTATGCATCTTCAACTTTACTTCATATACACTAAGGCTAAACATAATATAGCACTGATATTATAAACTATTTAGACTACTCTACATTTATTTGAGAACCGCTTACGCCAGGCTTTCACTGACATGAATCGGTATTTTAAACTATTTTGCATTTCATTTTACAAGAAAGCATCATATCACATGGCATCTTTTGAAGCTGAAGCTGAGAGTCTGAAGCCATCGGTCACCTCCATAGACAGCTCAGCGAGGCAGAAAATAACACATAACACACTTCAATTAATGAGCTAAACTGAAAAGACACAAGTCTCCAGGGGGCTGCAGCCGCGGAGAATCAGCCAATCATGAGCTGCGCTGGCCTCTCCCCGAATCCATTACGATTTGCATCACAATCACAGGTACATTATCGCACTGATTAGCTGGTAGTGCTGAAATTGGCAGCGCAAGCCCAGTTTAGCCCGCTCAAAAAAACCTCTGCAGCCTTTAATGTGCGGCCTGTCGACTACATATGCATTTGTTTAGATATAAAACACAGCACAGGCTAGTATTGAAGTAACATTAAAAACGCAGAAAGGCTACTCACCAACATAAACATGCCTTTGAGAGGTGATGCAATATAGAAAAAAACACAAGGCTTTTACAGTTATTTTATTATGTCACAGAAATAATAGTGGCTATGCTGCGTTAGAGGCTTATCAACGAGCCCGGGGCCATGAGTGGGTTAGTGCTCCGTAGGATACAAATTCGCATCTTGATAGCTCTCTTGAAACTGGAGCTGGTAGCCAAACACCCTCCCCCCCTCGAGAGAAATCCAGGTGGCCCAGTGGTAACTGCTTAAAAGCCTTTTCATTTATCCTAATGTGCCTGTTTAATGGCTTATTATGAGGACCCCAGAGAGTTGTACGAAGGGGTGTGTGAGATTTCCTGACCACGGACTCGCTAGGAAACGAATAACACAAAAGTACTCTGTCCATCCTTTAGTGAGAAGTCCCTCCCTTACAGTGTCTCACTGTTATGATTTGGAAATTAAACGTTTAGGCTTGTAGCATTCATAACCACATACATTGTTTTAATATAATATAAATGACTTCGCGATATCCAGTTTTGATCGTTAGCCATTATTATTATTTTTATCCATTATAGGTGACAGCTGACAGTCTCGTTGCAATAATATAAAATTTCTCCAGTTGTTAAGTAGCTTGGGGCAAGTCTGCTCGGTCCCTAGACGCCATTTGCTGTTAACCTGCCTGACTCTAGTTCACTCCATCACCTTTTGCGTACGCCTGTCCGCCTCTGTGCGCGGCTCCCCCCCTGCTGCGGAACATTAACATTGTAATTGCCTCTTACCGCTGTTTTTGAACACACCAAACTGTGCCTTCCCGCGAGGGCCACGTAGCCCGCGGCTCGACACAATCTCCACCACAATCTGCTTCCTATTAATATGGCTACTGCAACTACAACAGCCATTAATAATATGTTAGTCATAATACACTCTGGATTTGGAATAGCATATTATTTTAATGGAACACATAAACTATACCATGATTCCATGCACATTATAAATTTGAATGTCCAACTAATATAAAAATAGGCAAAAGTACACTTTCTGTAATGTGTTTTTAGTCCAGTGCAAGTACACTTGCCTAAAGAAAATGTGTTGCACACTGAATATATCAACACAATTATATGACACAATAATTTGGGGACACCAGAAAGTGGACGATCATACATAAACTGCTACCAATATACCCTATAATGCATCACTATTACCAATATACCCTATAATACCATTACCAATATACCCATAATGCATCAATATTACCAATATACCCCATAATGCATCACTATTGTCCATACACCCATAATGCATCACTATACCAATATACCCATAATGCACCATTACCAATATACCCTATGCATCACTATTACCAATATACCCTATAATGCATCACTATTATTGGCCCCAAGGGTACAGTATATGCTGTTCTGTCTCTCTTCATTTGGTGCTCTCTCTCTGTCTGTCTATCTCTCTCTCACACACACACACACACACACACACACACTTTTTCACACGCTGTGCATGTCATGGCATTGCATGTTTGAGTGGACATTTCTGTTCCAGCGGTGCATGAATGAGTCCAGAACAAGTGAGGGCACCAGCTATGTTATGCAGAGCAAAAGTGTGTTATGCAGAGCAAGTGTGTGTTATGCAGAGCAAGTGTGTGCCCATAAAACGTTAATGCTTGTATGAGGATCAGTGCTGTTCCCTCGACAACACACTTGTTCTTACAACCCCCCCTCCCCCCAAACCAACTCATTCCCTCCCCGACCACCTCGGAACATACACACTGCAAAAAGGTGTGAAATGATCAATAGATAACAAATTTAGAAAAGAAAACACACACTCTCCCTCCACCAGATGTTACGATAAGATGATATAAGATCATTTAATATATGATCTTAAATGATACAATAAGATAATACTTTAATGTCCATTTACACATATATTTGTCCTGCAACACAGCTCAGCGATCAGCAGGAATGAATGAATAGAAAGAATAAAGAATAAAAATACATTCAAGATCATAAAATCATTCAAGATCATAAAATCATTCAAGATCATAAAATCATTCATAGCACAATGTGGTCTAGCCCCTGTGATTACGTCAATTACTGTCCCCACCTGTTTTCGGGCTCAGCCATTCACATGAGAGGGACACAAGCCAGTCATTATGTTGTCCTCACGCTGTAGGCTCAAAATTGCCGCATAATACAGACGCTCACTCAAGTGCACGAGTTTATCCAGTTTGAAGAGGCTTTTAGATGGATGGAGGCTTGTAGCTTTAAAATAATAATAAAAAAAAACTCAAGGTCTGTGCATACAGCATGTAGTCATTTATGCCTGCATCACCACATGCTATAA
>NC_063198.1:32349896-32352396 GCF_017589495.1 Alosa alosa
GGGGGGGTCTTGGGGGGTGGGACTCAGCTATATGCCCCCCCCATCCCTGTAACACACCCCCAACATACCCGCCCACCCGCTCACGCATTCACTATCCTCTCCCATGATGCAATGCAGGGGGAAGCGTGCGACACTGGGGAACAGCCTTGAGAGTCGTGACTCACTGGAGAAAGGGAATCACTGTCTCCTCCGCATTCCTTCCCCCACTGCAGAGTGAAGCTTCGGGCATCCCACACACACACTGTACTGAAGAGGCGCCGCTCAGCAGAGGACAGCATTGGGATGGGAAGGACGTTCCCTGTTGATATTATTTTCCAGGTCACAGGACTGAGGTGGCAGAACCAAACTAAAACCAAATTCTTATGCTTTCTGAATCATATAAATGTTATAGGATAGGGGATATGTGAGGTATTACTGATATATTTTATGGATACATTTTTTAAAGAAATTTAAAATCAAATTGATCCAATGATATCATACCTTCATACATTGTAAGAACACATTTACACATTGTCTTTAATATTAATATTGTCTTTGACCGATGTACATGCATTTCATTGGAATGTTACTGTAGATTCTACTTCACAGTCCTTGTGCAGAGGACAGTGGCGCAAAGCCACTGAAATGCAGTTTAAAATGATTTACAATTATTTACTTAATTACAAATAAATCACTTAAGAACAAGTAAAGTCAGTTATGTCTGCAGCATATAGTAACAGACAGTGGGGAATGACTTTAAAACAAATATTATATACATACAAACTGTATGTTAATATATTAAAGACCTGTATACAGAGAGGAACCAAATGCAGAATGTGATAGATCTGCTTTTAGGTTTGTTTGTCCAGTAGAAGCGAGTAAAACTGGTCAAGCTCATAGGGGAGGGAGGCCGAGCTGGTTAACGGCACAGTGCTGGCCAGCTTGATGATAATGCTCGTCCGAAGGCCTTGCCACATGCAGATGGTGAGCGGAATAGAGGTGCCTTTCAATCGTCTGTTTGCACCCGTGGTCATCCTCAGAGATCCCGCTTGGGGCAACCGTGGCCTACTGGTTAGCACTTCGGACTTGTGACCGGAGGGTTGCCGGTTCGAACCCCGACCTGTAAGCCACGGCTGAAGTGCCCTTGAGCAAGGCACCTAAACCCTCACTGCTCCCCGAGCGCTGCTGTTGATGCAGGCAGCTCACTGCGCCGGGATTAGTGTGTGCTTCACCTCACTGTGTGCTGTGTGTGTTTCACTAATTCACAGATTGGGATAAATGCAGAGACCAAATTTCCCTCACGGGATCAAAAGAGTAAATATACTTATACTTATACTTATACTTGTACCCTCCTCGTGTCCAGACCTGATGGCCACCTTTCTTGCACCAAGCAGGAGGCGACCCTGTCTGTTCATTCCCAGCTTTCGTTTTGAGAACGTTTTTATTTGTCGTGTGTAATATTGTCACTGCACCTGCTGATGTGGTACAGGGCTGAGGGAGTGTGTGTGTGTTCTGTGCCTGGCTAGACTAAATAAATCAAATAAATGTACTACAATTATTATAATTATACAGTTCTTTAAAAAATATATATACATGTATATTAAAAACATTATATTAAATCCTTTCACTATATTCTCTGTAATCTGTCATTCAGTATGTAAATAAATAACAATTATTTCGGCCCAGGTATGAATAAGTCCTCAAATGTAGTGTATTATAAACATTTGCATCACACCCCAAGCCCTGCGCCGTGTCCTGCAATCCGGCTTTTCAAGGACACACTCTGGCGTGTGATTTATTACACTGCACCGCGAGGACGGGCCGCAGTGGACGGAGGAAATGAGCCTCTGTTCTCGCCGCCCCTCGCCGTGTTCCGTGCGCTCAGCGGCATCTGGACCGGCCATTACATTAATGTTTGGTCAGTGGTGTTAATATGGCGCAGCTTAGCTTCTTACCACCTGCACACTCTGTGTCTTTCATGATGCAAACCCCCTGGCAGGTGTGTGTGTGTGTGTGTGTGTGTGTGTGTGTGTGTGTGTGTGTGTGTCTGTGTGTGTGTGAGAGAGAGAGAGAGACAGAGAGAGAGAGGAGAGAGAGAGAGAGAGAGTAGCAGTTGGATGAGATGAGAGTGGTGTGGTGTGGGGTGGGGCAGGCTCAACTCAATAAGTCTCCATGCTGCCTGACTGCTTTGCCCCAGGTGTGTGCCATTAAACGTTTACACCTTGACAGACCAGCGTGTGAGGGGCGAGCAAATGGCTTTTTGTAGAGGACACGCGCCTCTCCGAGCCCCACATGAAAGCGTACAGAGTCTCACACTAGGGCCCTTTTATACACCAAAGGATTCAGCTATCCTCACCATTCACTCCACTCCAAAACCATTCAACCTCTCCGCATCTGTATGTCAGCAGCAAGGCATGCCCATAACTGCAATGGTACACCCCAAGGATGCATTTAGAAAAAAAGTGCTTTTATCGTTTTATCTTTAATTTTCTATTTAATTACTATTTTTTTATCCAAATAT
>NC_063198.1:32362396-32404896 GCF_017589495.1 Alosa alosa
GTCCCAGGGTGGTGGGCCCTGTGTGTGTGTGTGTGTGTGTGCGGGTGTGCTGGTCCCAGGTGTGTGTGTGATGCTGGCCCTGTTTGTGTGGTGGTGGTCCCAGGTGTGTCCAAAAGCGGCCCTGTGGGGTGTGTGTGTGTGTGCTGCCCTGTGTGTGTGTATGATCCCAGGTGTGGTGTGTGTGTGTGTGTGTGTGGGCGGGCCCTGTGTGTGTGTGTGCGGGCCCAGGTGGAGTGTGCGGCCCAGGTGTGTGTGTGGGTCCTAGGTGTGTGTGCGGCCCTGTGTGTGTAAAAGGGGCCCCAGGTGTGTGTGTGCGGTCCTGTGTGTGTGTGTAAGGGTCCCAGGTGTGTGCTGGCCCTGTGGATTGTAAGCGGACCTCTGTGTGAGAGTGCGGGTGGACAGCAGGATATGATCCCGCGGGCCCTTGCCGCTGTCGAGGAGGGGCAGTCCCGGCAGCACGCGCAGGTTGGAGCACGCCGAGTTGAGATCGAGACTCTCTCCATGGTGCTGCCCAGAGCGCCGCCCACCTCGACCTTCACCGTGCGGCAGGGCTACAAGCGAGAGGACGAGGAAGAGGAGGAAAGAGAACACAATCTTTATTTTCACATGGACATTTATTGTTGACTATGTAGACACATTAGACTTCACAGACGCATAAGAATAATAAACATTTTTGAGTGACTTGAGTTCTATAAAAATTATTATTATTATTATTATAAGCTTCCTCCAGTATACTGTGGTTTGACAAATATATTTAAATATAAATAAATAGGTCAACATCACAATGGAGGCCATAGATATCTGCTTGGGGAGTAATGTGGTCACTGTCCAGGGTGACGTGAGGTGAGATGGGGGGGGGGCAGGGTGGGAGAACCGGAGGACGTGTGTGAAGGAAATGGGATTAGCGGCCCTGCTCTAACGAGGGATAAGCGAGGGCTATCTCATTACGGCGTTTCTCACCGCCCGAGCGCTCAACCCGGCGAAGAGCTGTGGGCTCTACCACCTGCTGCGTTAATCCCAGGCTTGACCGTGAGCCGAGACAGGCATGGACACTGCCTCTCCTCATGTGGACGATTCGAGAAGGCACGCTGATTAAAAATGGCCTGTGTGTGGGTGGCATCTAAGGTCGCATCTAAGGTGATGTACGTTTGTACAACTTTTACTCACTAGTGCTGGTAGTGCTTGTAATTAGAAGGGCCTCAGTTTTTATTTTCAATTCAAGTGACGTTTAGTAACATTTTTTATGAGAATAAGCAGTGAGCACTATGGCGAAACGCGTCTGTGCAATAAGAAGTTTGATATAAGCTGCGTGGGGCCTTTCTCCTATTCTTCTCCCAGTATTTCTGATCAGGAGAAGCAGGGTCAGATGGCGTCCGTTTGTTTTGATGCTACGTTCTCTCTGTACCTCTGTGGAGTTCTTGTCTGGCTTGTCCCTGCTGTCTGTGTGGATCTTTCTCAGCAGGTTCTTGATGCGCTTGTCGTAGAACTGGTACCGACGGTTACTGTTCTCGTTCAGCTTCCGCACCTGGCTCATCAGGAAATTAGGAATCTAGAGAGAGAAAGAGAAGCATTGAGACTCAGGGGAAAATATCAACATAGCAAAAAACACACAAGCTTGTTGTTCATATCTCAATCAACATGAAATCTCTTTCAAACATATATGTACTGTATGAAATACTGATGGGGCTCGAACCGGCAACCCTCCGCTTACAAGTCCAGAGTGCTAACCAGTGAGCCACGGCTGCCCTAATTTGGGTCTGTGTATACTCTTATATTATATTCTTATACTAATATGATAAACTGTAAGTGTTGAGGTGTGTGTGTGTGTGTGTGTGTGTGTGTGTGTGTGTGTGTGTGTGTGTGTGTGTGTGTGTGTGTGCTCACCGTCCAGAGCAGGTCCTGGTAGCGGATGAGGAGCCTCATGATGTCCGCGGCACGCTCGGCCTGGCCCTTGTCGGCCCCGTCTAGGCGGCTGGGCACGGACTTGTGCAGGAAGAGGTTGGGCGCCATGATGGTGGATACGGCCCACAGATTCATGCGGTTGCGGCGCTCGCGCGAGACCACCTTACTCAGGAACTCCAGCAGAGCCTGGGGGGAGCACACGACACCGCAGGGGCTCAGCACTCAAGCCATCCAACATGATCTGGAGCTACAATGCTACGGTGGCTAATCCCTGCCAGCTGTTTACACTAAACAAGAGTGAGAAGTGTGAGGGAAATGGAGAAGAGTGAGAAGTGTGAGGGAAATGGAGAAGAGTGAGAAGTGTGAGGGAAATGTAAGAGTGAGAAGTGTGAGGGAAATGGAGAAGAGTGAGAAGTGTGAGGGAAATGGAGAAGAGTGAGAAGTGTGAGGGAAATGTAAGAGTGAGAAGTGTGAGGGAAATGTAAGAGTGAGAAGTGTGAGGGAAATGGAGAAGAGTGAGAAGTGTGAGGGAAATGTAAGAGTGAGAAGTGTGAGGGAAATGGAGAAGAGTGAGAAGTGTGAGGGAAATGTAAGAGTGAGAAGTGTGAGGGAAACAAGAGGAGAAGTGTGAAGGAAATGGAGAAGAGTGAGAAGTGAGGGAAATGTAAGAGTGATGACAGCTTTTTAAATGAAACAGACAAATATGAGAAGCAGAGGAAACGTAAGAGTTTATAAATGATGAAACGCGATACAGTGATGAAAACGCAAGATGATAAATGCGATGGAAAACGATAAAATAGGAAATGGAGAAAAGAATTATGAACCGTAAGGAATTGTAAGAGTGATAAGTGTGAAATGGAAAAGAGTGAGAAGTGTTTATGAAATGTAAATGAGAAGTGTGAAAAGGATGATGAAATTTTTGGAGGAAAACGACAGTGCCATTAAATGTTTTTTTATGGTGTGACATTTATTAAAAGAGTGAAACGTGTGATAAAATGGAGAAAACATGAGAGATGAAAGAAATGTTGATGCGGATGGGGAAATGGACGCAAGATGATAAGTGTGAGGAAAACGATAAAGTGAGCAGTGTGCGATGGAAATGTATTTTATAAGTGTGAGGGTTCCGAAGAAGATGAAGTTTTGTGGGGGATATCCTGCTTTTAATGGAGAAACCGCAAGATGGTCGCAGTGTGAGGGGCAAATGATAAGATGATGAGCTGCGATGGAAAACCCGTAAGATGAGCCGTTTGTGCAAGATGGAGCGTTTTTTAAAGAGTGAGCAGTGTGAGGGAAATGTAAGAGTGAGAAGTGTGAGGGAAATGTAAGAGTGAGAAGTGTGAGGGAATTGTAAGAAGATTAAGGAGTATAAGGGAAGATGAAGATCGCATGACAATTTGGATATTTTTCTTAATGAACTGTGTTGTCATAGAATTACATTTCTAAGATAAATATTTCTACAGCAGAATGTATTAATAGTGTTAAAAACATAAATCCTTATTTATTATTTAAAATGGTCTGCAGAAGGTTTTAATTTCAGTAAATCTGTGTCCTGTTTAAGACACAGAGAGGAAATCGCATCAGATTGCTCATGCAACACAATCCTGCCAAAGTTGCCAGTTCCTTGAGTCGTGACAAATGAGCGGCATTCTCTGTCCAAATGTTGAGCGATACCTGCTGGTTTGCAGGCGGCTTGCATAAGCCTTCAGGAGCATTACGTCACACTCGGTTGTCGTGACACCAGGTGCTAGTTCTGGTGCCTTTATAAGGCAGCTTTTATAACGACTCATTACAATAACCACAGATAGTTTGCGTGGCTTAACTTTTACATGCTCTCGTACATGCAGTTGACCTGGACTGGCATGGAGCGCATGGGTGAAACACAACAAAAGGCCAGAGATTTAAAAGTCTAGACGCGGACTTGAAGCGGACATTCCTCCAGCAGGCGCACACAACGGTGAAACAAAGCATCTGGTTTGCTCGGAGGCAGGTTACATAAAGGCGTGCGCGTTTCGCTTTGATACACACCAGATTGAAAATGCAAACCAACAGGGCTTTGGACGGAAATATGGGCCCACACCTACGTGGGGATGTGCAAAAGAGTGACTCATCCTCTGCTGCATTAGCTTCATTATGTAAGCCCGTGGAATGAACCGCAAAGTATGTGCTCAGCGCAAGCCACTTACACAACGAGAGAGGTATTCCTCGCATTCCAGCGTGGCTTTTAGCACTGGCCCTAAGTGCCTGGATGGACATCATTTGCTGAATCCATATGCAGCTAGAATCTCTGTGTGTGGATGCTAAGTGTTACTGAGCAGCATTTTAGAAGTCGAAAGGTGTAGTGCTGTGTGACTGTGTGTGTGTGTGTGTGTTTGTGAGGTGGTGTGTTGAGTACCTGAAGTGTGTGTGTGTGTGTGACTGTGTGTGTGTGTGTGTGTGTGTGAGAGAGAGGGAGAGAGAAGAAGAGAGAGAGAGTGAAAGTAGAGTGTGTATGATACCTTGAGTGTGTTCCTGTTGGGCTCAGGCAGAAGGAGAATGAGCAGGTTGAGCACGTGAAGCCTCTGCTTCAGATCAGGGATATCTACAACAGGACACACAAGACAACACAAAGCAACTTTTAAACAGCCTCTGCTTCAGATCAGGGATATCTACAACAGGACACACAAGACAACACAAAGCAACTTTTAAACAGCCTCTAGCAGTGCACAGCTCTGCACAGTTCAAAACAACATGTGTGCTTCGCTACACAGCCACCTGAGAACAGACTGCTGCAGGCATTTTAATAAAGGATTATATAATCCACAATCCAACCATAGTCACGTAAACGTGTAGATCATCATGTGACATGCCATGCGGATACAGTGTCAGGATAGGGGTTTATCTAAGATTGAGGACATCATGGCGGAGTAGGGTATGGGGACCTTTTGTGCTCAATATGAATTCAGGACTACCATGTAATTACTTAAGAGATCAGTGTTATGTTATCTCGTCAGTAGATATAGTAGCTATAGAATTAAAATAAGCTTATATAACATACTCTGCAATGACGTGTGCACAGATATGTCAAATTGCAGCACACCAAAGGAGACGCCTCCAGAAGAGGCAGCCACCTGGATATCGTTGGATTTAATCAGTTGTGTATGTGAAAGACCTGGTAGATTAGGTGCTCATCTCAGATAATTGAGATAAGTAAAGTGGCTACGTAAATAAATAATGGTCTTTCTCTTTAACCCTTCAGAACCTGAGGTGTGTTCAAATTCAAAATGTTTGTAAACGTTCTGTTTGCCTTGAGTTTTCGGGAAAAACGTTTGCAAACAATTGCAATCTACGGAGGTAGTTCTCCGCGAACATAAGACCTTAAGCTTGGTGAAGGTAAGAATGCAATAACCGTTACAATCTGATTACAATGGAATGTTAACACCAAATCGTTCAAATGTAACTGTTCACCACGAACATTCGCCACACTAAATTTGAACGCACCTCAGCTTTCCTGACTGTATCAAACACGTGCAAAATGGTTTTGATCTCTGAACTGTATTCTTCATCTTTCCTTTCTCAAAGAACTGATTCCAATCACGTGGCCAGAATGAGAGAAAGATAGAGACTGATTGTGATAGAGATTGTGCGGTAGGCAGCTCACCCCTGACGGCGTTAAAGGTGTTGAGGTGCTCGGCGGTCAGTAACGGAGAGGGCAGCTCCCGGATGAACTTCTTCAGGAGCGCCGCCACGTCGTTAGGACTCACCTCGTCCCAGCTGAAGTTGCTCGAGTAGAACGTGCTCTCCAGCTTCTGCTGCAGGAGCTACGCCAAGCAGATCAGTGTCATATTATGAGTGTCACATTCTATTGGTACAAAAAAACATTCTTACATACTGTGTATACATTACAGTGTGTTAGAATTTGTGTTGTGGAACAGACAAAAGAAATGAATGTTATGCAAAGAATACCACACAACGAAAATGTTTGATTGTTCAGTTTCAGAGGCAGAATGGTGATTCTTTCAAGAATGAATCTGACTGGATCTCTGTGGCCATGAGCAATCTAGACCCCAATCCACTCCCACTGCCCAGTCCCATCTAGCGGCTCAGCCATCTCCACTGTCCAGAACACCTTTGAAGGTATTCTATCTCATTCTTGAGCTGTCAGCCCGTGTGTTTTTATTTAACAGCGTTCCCACTCTAAGTCAGACGTAAAATTCCATGACTTTTCCCTGACTATAAACATGAATTTCCATGAACTACTATAGAATGAATTGTACAATACCGACCAAAGATTTCAGAGTAGCCGCATAGCGTTCAAGAATATTTTGACTTTTTTAGAGTGTGAGATGAATAAATGGGCATTGAATAAGCACAGTTGGTCTAACCACAACCACTCAAGCAAGCAGTAAAGCTAATTACCAGATATATACCAAATCTGCACGGACATATACTGCATTAATGTATTTTGACAAGTACATTTTAAACTACTATAACAAAATCCCCTGACTTTCCATGTCTGGAATAGACTTTATCAAATTTCCATGATATTCCAGAAATTCCATGACCCGTGGGAACCCTGTATTTAACAGGGGCTGTGATTTGGCTTTTGGACCTCCCCAGTGCCTCAGAGGGCCTTGAGCCTCGTGCCTCCGCACATCACAGGTGCTGTTGTGATGGCGCTTGGAAACGTCATGCTTAATTCTTTGCAAATCTCTTTTGCAGTTAATTTGCGGCTTGTCTTCTCGACACGTTTTTCGTGACGGTGTTGACCCCGCCCCCCTTCCCGTTCGCAAATTGTCTAACTGTGTAGTGATCACACCTCAACATTTTAGTCGTTTCAATAGTGTTGCATTCTTCTTATAGATATGTCAGTCTTTCTTTTCACTTTTATTACTTGAGGCTTGAGAAATATTGTTTGATTAAAATTCATACACTCGCTGTATTCTTTGTTGATTATTCTGATTAATGATGAATAGAATACAAAAGAAGACAACGCAGATGAAAAGAAGGCTCACCTTGATTCTGGCTTGGGATCCTGAGACCCGCAAGATCCCTTCAGAGTCAATGCCCTTTTTCTCCAGGAAAGACAGCAGCTGGAAAGGACAGCAAGGCACATTAATGCATATACAATATAACACAACATCTACCTACTCTGTTCAATGACCAGCATTAATTAAACACACAAATGAGTCAAAAGCATAGTCCTATGTTAGGCTTGCCATGCTAATAGCTAATCTTGGTTAGCCCCATGTTACCCAGCCTTTGTTAGCCTTGCATTTAGGGTTACAGTAATGTAGATGTGTTAAATGTAGCAGAATTGAAGTACTAATGTTCTACAACACCAACAGGCCCATATACAGTAATCTCACATCACAGCATTTCTCCCTAAGACCATGAATGACTGCAAGCATTTGTAAACCCGGTGACTGGGTGCTTACCGACTGCAGGATGAGGGGAATGTTTGTGTTGTAAACCCGGTGACTGGGTGCTTACCGACTGCAGGATGAGGGGAATGTTTGTGTTGGCCTTGACTTTCTGGTCATTCTCCACCAACGTTGCCAGAGGGACCCCAAAGAGTGAGCTGTCTGTTGGATGAGGAAAAAGAAGCGTAGATGAGGGCGACGGAGGGAGGCACTACAGACATCATCACAGACACCCGTCAGTCCTCTCTAGGATCTTCCTCTACACTTACACATCAGCGAGGATGACGAGTGTGTTGACAGAGGACGCAAGATAGCAGATTGAAACTGTGGTCTTCCATGAAAAACTAAGAATAGTAGCTAAATCTAAGCCCTGCATGTTGCCTCCGTTCAGAGCAAATTCAGGCAGAGGGGAGCTGGAGACTCTAAAGCATCCACTCATAACTGCCATGGACAAACTGGCGCTAGGGTAGTGGGTGGTGGGGATGAGGTGGGATGAGGCTGGTGGGGTGGACAGACCTGAGATCTTCCTCTTGACGGTCTTGTGGCGCTTGACGTCCAGTTCCAACAGGTCACACAGGGCCGTCATGTCGATGAGGGCGAGCTGGCGGACCTTCTTCATGTCCTGCTGCGAGAGGTCAGGGATGCGGGTCACGCCTAGCCTGCACTGGGGGCAGACGACTCTCTAGGAGGAGAGAGAGAGAGAGAGAGAGAGAGAGAGAGAGAGAGAGAGAGAGAGAGAGAGAGAGAGAGAGAGAAAGAAATGGAAAGGAAAATAAAAGCAGAAGAGAAGAGAAGAGAAGAGCAGAGAAGAGAAGAGAAGAGAAGAGAAGAGGAGAGGAGAGAAGAGAAGAGAAGAGAAGAGAAGAGAAACAAACAAACAAACACAAGTGTCATGACAACAGTCTCTCATATCCACGGCAACAGTCTCTCATGTCCACAGCAGGTAGATTCCTAAGCAAAGCAGTTTTTTTTGTGCTACAGACAAACGTGCAACAGGCTGAACCATCTCCCTGTCTAGCCAGCGGCACCCCAGGGTGAGTTCTCTGATTGTGAGCACTCAAATTCATTTCCTTCTCTGACTGACACAATTCTGCCCCATGCTAATGGATTATTGGGAAGCGCGCTCCTTTGGCGGCCAAGGTAATTCCTTCATTTGCATCTCTCCGAGGTCCCATATCTTACCACAATGGGCTTCATCAGAGACTGAATCATTTCATACGAGCTTCATTGCAGGCCTTGATTAAAGACAACGTCATGTGTGTGTGTGTCTGTGTGTGGGGAGGAAGGAGTGGCAGGAAGTGAAAGAGAGAGAGAATGAAAGAACAAAAGGCAGACAAAGAATGAGAGAGAGAGATAGAGAAAGAGAGAGAATGAGAGAGAGAGAGATAGAGAAAGAGAGAGATAGAGAAAGAGAGAGAGAGAGAGAGAGAGAGAGAGAGAGAGTGAGAGAGAGAGAGAGAGAGAATGAGAGAGAGAGAGATAGATGAGGAAAATGAAAACGAGGTCATAATAAAGAGGGAAGGAACTAGGGCAAAATAGGTGATGTCAGAGATAGTAGTGCCAATGTATGTGTGTGTGTGTGTGTGTGTGTGTGTGTGTGTGTGTGTGTGTGCGTGCATGCATGTGTGTGTGTGTGTGTGTGTGTGTGTGTGTGTGTGCGTGCATGTATGTGTGTGTGTGTGTGTGTGTGTGTGTGTGTGTATGTATGTGTGTGCGTGCGCGTGTGTGTGTGTGTGTGTGTGTGTGTGTGTGTGTGTGTGTGTGTGTGTGTGCGTCTGTGTGTGTGTGTGTGTGTGTGTGTGTGTGTGCGTGTGTGAGTGTGTGTATGTGTGTGCGTGTGCCACAGACACAAAGGGAGTACTCACAGGAAGTGTGCCGTCATCTTTGCGTCGCTGGCTGGTGGTCTGCGGCAGCTTGGCCTGTTTCAGCAGAATGGCTGCCTGTTCGCAGTACGCCACGTCTGTGATGAAGATCTCCTCCTTGGGCAGTCCACTCTGACAGTCTACGCTCACTGACCTCTCTGAAATAAATACAAGATAAAAAATAATTGAGTTACCTAACTGTTTATGGAATCACGAACATGCTGTCATGTAAGATAACCCAATTTTCAGGGCACAAGTAGACAGCACACTCATCTAAACTCTCTCTCAACGACGCTTGACAGCTACCCAAATCTAGAAATAATTAAAGCAAGGTAAATACGTACATCTTCATCGACCAAATGGAATCTCCATGAACGCAAAAAGCTCGAGTGGACGCAGGAAAATTGAACTGGGGTGATCGCTGAAGCTTCGTCGAAACAAACATACCAATACATACACGTAGACGCACTGGGAGCGTGAGGGGTAATCTCAGACCCAAAAGCACCTGTGACACGGTTTAAGAGCAGCTAAACATGAAGCTGTGGAGACAGGGCTCTGACCATAAGGAGTTCGTATACTGACGCCCGCGCCTGCTCACACACACACACACACACACACAGCCTGATGGCTTGATGAGAGAGAGCAGTCCTGGATTAATCGCAGTCAATTAGACTCAGAGAGTCTGATGCGGCCAGATTGAGGAGAGCGAAGGCCAAATCCGACCACCTGACCCACCGTTGTGTGAACTGCCCTGATCCAGATCACCAGGGGCGCACGTGCAGGAAAACACACCAAGTCAAAAACCAAATTGGAAAAGGATGGATGGATCGCTTTCCAATTAAAGTTGCAGCACCTGATCCTATCGAAAGATTGTTGTGTTGATAGCCAACATTAGGTCTAGCTCGCAGTCCGAGTCTCTTCGTCTTTTTGTCACTTACAGATTACGGACTGTGCACAAATGGATGGAGCGCAAAAACTGGACAAACAGTTACAGACAGGTGAGAAGAATTATGGTGAATTTCACAAACATTGAATGGATAATAAATAAACAAGGACTACACTGGGCCCTGCTGAGATGCAAGACAAATACAATGAGCCAGTCGAGCAGCACAAAGCAAAAAGAACATCTTAGCACATGCTGAAGAGAGGGATGAGAGAGTGACCTCTACCTGAGAGAGGGGTTTTGGAGATGAGAGAGTGACCGCTACCTGAGAGAGGGGTTTTGGAGATGGTCTCCATGCTTCTCCGAGGTTCCTGCTTCTCCTCAGAATCCTGACGCTCCGTCAGAGGACCCTACAAAAAATAAAAGGCAGAGCAAAAAAAAACACAATCAGAGATACAAATCACCGATGGGAGTACAAGACGAGCGCTCGTTCCCTGTAGTGGGCAGCGTTGGGACAGCGCGCTTTTCACGGCGTCTGATAAGGGCGACCGCGGGCTGCAATTGCTGATACGACGCCGATAAAGCCAACAAAGAAGTGACTGTCCCTCTTGTGCTGTTTGGACGAGCGGAACAAAAGGCTGCCCTTTTGAGGATGATGCGTCTTTTTGTGGGTATAGGTCAGCTGCCATTGTCCAGTGCTACAGCCTCAGGGACAAGGGTAGAGCCTTGGCTTTTACTGGGCGAGTGCTGGATCCTTTTAGGACTGTCAGACATCACGCTATGGACAAATCCTTGGAAGGAGAAAATACTTTACATTTTGATGGACTGAAGTCACACAATGTGTTCAGGCGTTTCTTGTATTACTGAATCCCATCCATTATGAGTCCCTTCCCTTGCTTTAATCAAATCTTGCCCTTCTGTAACTGTCCTGTTAAAGCATTTGAAATGTCAATATTATTTTGGTATTCATTTCAACTGGAAAGGGCAGTGCTGACTGAATGCAGCTTGTCACCGCAGCTCGTCTGAGCAAGTTACTTCATTCACACATTTTCAGTTTATGTATTGCAATGCAGCCTTATTAACAAACAAAAATAGTTCAATAGCTCTGTTTACCTACATATCATCATTTTTTTTACGTTCAATAAGAACAGTCATGTCACAGTTAGCATACTCAACTAGCATATGTCAACTAGCATCAACTAGCAACACTGAGGGGGATGACCTCATGATACTGCTCTTAGTATGGAGTCCGCACCTGTGAGTGTGGGGGGTTGAAGATGTCCCTCACGTCTCGTGGGGGGGGCTTGTTCTTCTTGCGTAGCGAGCAGGTGTAGGAGTCCAGGCGCCGCTGGACGGCGGCCGCTTGCGTGCGAGTCAGGGTGGACAGCAGCAGCACCTGGTCCACGTCCTCTCCGTCCTCCTGGATCAGAGGAGACAGGCCCGCATCCTGAAGCCACTGCTCCTCCTGCTCACCCTCTATAGGGGACGAGCGGCACGGCACACATGAGAACAAAGGAGAACACAGGAGAACACATGAGAACACAGGAGAACACAGGAGAACACATGAGAACACAGGAGAACACAGGAGAACACAAGGCACACATGAGAACACATGAGAACACATTAGAACACATGAGAACACAGGAGAACACAGGAGAACACATGAGAACACAAGGCACACATGAGAACACATGAGAACACATTAGAACACATGAGAACACATGAGAACACATGAGATCACATTAGAACACATGAGAACACAGGAGAACACATTAGAACACATGAGAACACATGAGAACACATGAGAACACATGAGAACACATGAGATCACATTAGAACACATGAGAACACAGGAGAACACATGAGAACACATGAGAACACAGGCAAACACACAAACAAACAAACAAACAGGACAATAAACACAATGTATTGTAAATAATGAACAACAACAAATCCAAACACACAACATAAACATTGTGGATGACACACACACACACACACACACACACACACACACACAGATAGACTAGATCATAATCTAGATATAATCTAATCAACTATTAAAGATGCAGTCTGCAGTTCCATTTTCACCAGAAGTTGTTGTGGTATTTGAGCTCAACAGGTCAATTTGAGCTCCCTTATGTGCCCATTTATGAACTTTTTTAAACGGGCTCTTTAAGCTTTAAGTTGATTGTGTGAAACTGTTTATAGCTTCGTCCAAGCCACTATGCTGATGTCCCACTTGATTTACAAATCCAGGGGTGTGTGTGTGTGTGTGTGTGTGAAATCACTGGTAGAACAAAACAGTGGAAACACAGCCAGAGGCCTGTGACGACTAATTAGCTTAATTTGACAGAGAAAATCTCCAGGGCTGTGTACAAACAATGGAATTGTTGGAGCAATTTGACCAAAAAAACACTGTCTGGCATTAGAAGCGCTGACTGCACCTTTCACTCCACATTCTCTCACATTCCGTCTCAGAACCGCATTCTCTCTCGTTCCCTCTCAGAACTGCATTCTCTCGTTCCCTCTCACCTTCGGACTGTTTGGAATCTCGTCGGTTGGGGTTGGGCTCGGAGAAGCTGCTGCTGCTGCGGATGGTCTCCACCTCGCTCCAGAACGAGTCGAGGCACAGCTTGTCTGGCTGCTCCGGCTCGGGGCACTGATCCGACGTGGCCTGGTCCTGAGTGTCCAGCGCCCAGGGCTCCACGCTCATCTCGGTGGGGCTGGGGTCCCTGCGAGAGACCACAAACAAAAGCAAGGCAAAGCCGGCCATAAGGAACGTGTTTAAGAAAGGAAGGACTTCCACATGCAGACAAAAGTGGGAGAGAGAAAAACATGACAACCAGCACAGAAGAATGGAGAACAAGAGAGATGGAGGGATAGAGAGGGGAACGGAGGAGGAGAAATCAATAGAGGCATAATGCCTTTTGGATCATCATCAGCCTAAATGTGCAAATAGGTTTAGAGAGAACATGAATGATGGGGAGTAAGGGCAGATGTGCTGATTGGGTAATAGAAGAGCAGCCGTATCACCTTGCTGTGGGTGAAAGGGGGATAAAAGTAAGAGTCGGAGGAGAGCGAAAAACAAAGGGAGGAAGCCAAGTGTAACAAGATGAGTTCACAGAGACTAATCAATACGAATCAGCAGAGCCGGCCGAGGACGGAGAGGAAATAGGAGCGCTCTATTGATCTTTGGAAAGGTAGTTTCCTCACATGACCACTAGATGTCTCTGTTGTCTCCCGCCACCACTCAGTGCAAAGAGCACTACCTTTACTCTTGCTAATTAATCCCAAACAGTTCAGCATTGTGCTGCTTAAAGCTGCTTATTGTGTAAGACACATAGTAGATTTACGAAGGGATTTTCATTTCCATGAAAACCTCCTGTGGCAAGAGCAAAGGGAGTCTACATACACATTCTTGTGGGCTCAGAATGTGTGTGTGTGTGTGTGTGTGTGTGTGTGTGTGTGTGTGTGTATGGCAGCGAGGTGGCTATTCTTCCAGGAGGCCTGAAACACTGGCCTCCAGGCCACGCCGTTACACTGAGGGAAGGAAACTGCGGTCTCCAAGCCTTTGGGATGTGGCTTGGGTCACGCAGTCGAGAACTGCTGTGCCTTCATGTTTTTTTAACCGAACAACAATGAAACTCATGACAAATGCTTTGTGCGACACACTGCCATTTAAGAAGCCACTTCCTATGCAAATCTGTGTGCCTTTTTCAATGACGCATATCTGTAGTTAGTATTTGAGGACCACAATGAGCAAATGATTATCTCCAACACAAATCTATTGGCTCAATGAACAGAGCCAAATGACATGCAGCAAACTGTAGATGTGAACACATCTGGCCCATACAATTTACATTCTTATTAGACCAGATCACACAGCAGAGCAAAGAGGACGATAAACAACGAATAATAATCTTTTCTGTTTACTTATTGTAGTGAGACTAAAGTAGCTGTGGCATGGCGTCCTATCTCCCAATCTCCCACGAGACACAAGGAAGCCCATCAATAACACTAACACAGCCCTTTTCACTTTGACATGCAAAACTAGTTTCAGGATCACCAGGGGGAGAGGAGAGGGGGGAGGGGAGTGTAGGCTACGCCAGTTTCTACAGGAACCCAGAAGGAAGTACATCCGACGTGACCTACACCCCCATCCCCCAAACACACACACATGCCACACACACACACCACTATATCCCAAATAAACAATAATGTAATACAGACATCTATCTAAGGGAAGACTGCAGTGCGACAGTACTGTATATCTCCCCAAAATACTTTTTATATTAGGCTATACTTCTTATGGACCCTTTCAAGAGAGTTCCATTATCAGCATCATAGTTGGCCCCACAAGACTTCCTTTTTAACATTCCATATGTTATCTTAATGCAGAGGAAGTAGATTGGGGCCCAAATAGAACGTTCAAGCATTGTTTTTGTTTTTATTGTTGAAAGGGTCCATATTGTACCATAATACTTTTGCATATCTCTGTGTGACATGTGGCAAATAAAAAAGCATTGCTATTAAACCCATATGAAGTAAGCTGAAGCGTTTAGCCACATGCTCTCTCCTCCCCGCGCCCCACAGCACTCAGACAGACTCTGGCTCCCGCATGCAACATCTGCCCGCACCCAACACTCCATTACTCTCGCTCCAGTCAGCTGGGAGCGAAAACAGGCCAACCTTACCGCCACTCGCCAGGTATGAAGGTCAACAAACACCACCGCAGCTCTTAAGCTCTCTTCGCGAGGATCGATACGGGATGTACGCACACACACACACACACTCGCACACGTACACACAGACTCTCAGAGCCACCACAGACCTCTGTCCATAAGAGTAGATTTCCAGCGGTCTATGTTTATAAAGTAAAACTGCCGTGTGTAGGCTGTTCTCTCTCTCTCTCTCTATGTGGTACCTGATCTGTGGGTGGGCCGCTGGTCTCCAACGTTGGCTACGTGGGCTCCCGCGAACAATCTGCCTGGAGGGAATCAGCCGACGCATGCTCTCCTCCCTGGCTCTCATGCTCTTCAGCATCAAAAAGGCCTAAACCACGCAGCTCGCTTACGCGAGGATTCTGCTGACGTCCGTCCCTGGTTTCTTCTTCACGTTGCCTGATCTATCTACGACTGCTCCATCAGAATGGCTGACAGGTGTGTGAGGGGACACTGGAGCCTCCTCCCACCCCATACACACCTGTCAGCTCCGAGTGTGGACACACCCTAGCCAGTGGCTTCCGGCGCTGATGTCACAGAAGGCCTCACACACACACACACACACACACACACACACACACACACACATGTACACACACACACACACACACAGTACACACACACACACACACACACACACACACACACACACAACCAAACACAACTGGACACGTGCATATCAGTCAATCTCCCTTTTTAAAAATAAACACCTGTTTCATTTCCCCATTGACTGTCATGGAAATTCAACAGATGAGATAAGCCAAAACTGACATGTCAACTTCCATAATAAAGTAAATTCCCCCAAAAATACCCCAAAAAAAAAAAAAACACACATTTTCATATTATCGATTTCATGGCTCTGTCAGTCAGGAAGTCAGGAAGTGAGAGGAAATAGGGACAGTCACAGTATTGTAATCAAATGAGCAGCTAGAGACACTGATGAATGACCTTCCGGATCAGTCAACCAAAACAAACTCAATGCAATCTCTCATTCGCCAGAATTTGATTATAACTGACATATTGTCAACTCTATCTTTGCATCCACTCAAAACCCCTGAAGAGAGAGCAGTTCTAGAGGAACAGGCTTTTCTGGAATGCCACCTACACATTTCATTCCTTTCACTCATTCTTTTCTCTCTCTCTCTCTCTCTTTACCCTTTTAATGCATTCCTTTTGCTTGACTGTAGTTCAAAAATATGCCAAATATCTGACAGTACATAATTTCAGAGATCTGTTGATCTGTTTGTCTGACTGACACCAGAGACATTATAAGGGACTTAGCTCATAATCTCAAACAGGTGAAGATTTGTTTTCAGGCAGCAGCACTTGACAGGAACTTCAGTTATAGTTGCAGTTCTTACTATATTTCAAGGCCAGAATGTTGACCTTTGATTAAGAAACTCCCATGTTGTTGCCGGCAGGAAGACTGATGACGCAAGCACAGGTTTCACTGTTCCCTTTTAATGCGGCCAGTGGTGTGATAGTGGTGAGGAAGCCTGTTTCAGAAGCCTGTGTAGTTCTCCATGAGTTCATGTCAGTATGTATATAATAATAATAATAATAATAATAATAATAATAATAATAATAATAATAATATCAACCTCTCCCTTGTTTTCTTCCAGTGCGGCATTATGAGTGACACAGACTCATGAATCAAGTCAGTGAAGCTGAATAAGGAATGAAGAAATTCTGGCTCCAGAAAAAAACCTAGAGCATTTATTTTTCTCTCGGCACGACAACAATACACCTCCTCACTGAAGGTAGTGAGGTACACTCAATACGCCTCACACATTCTAAACCGTACCATCAGCACACTTTTCTGACACAATTTCTGATGACAACACCATCATTACTTTCTCTCACTCAACACAGGAAGTAGCATTTTCTTAGGTCAAATGCAACATTCATCACTAGCGTCCAGGTCTGGTCAGTGAACACAGGTTTAGATAGGCTACAGGTTTGCCTCATCTCAGGCAATGGAGCGACGGACTAATCTGCTTCGTGATCAGTGACAGTGACAGCGCTAGTCCAAGGCCACTGGTCTAAATCCAATCTTAGTCCAGGTCTGGTCAGTGAACACAGGTTTAGATAGGCTACAGGTTTGCCTATTTGTGAGGAGTATCAGCTCAGGCAATGGAGCAAAGGACTAATCTGCTTTGTGATCAGTGACAGTGACAGCGCTACTCCAAGGCCACTGGTCTAAATCCTCACAGCAGAGTTCAAAGCCTCTTATGTCCAGGAGAGTTCAGAGTTAAGTAATGTGGACGTGTGAAACCTACTACCACTAGCATCTCTAGCACAGAAGTGGAGCATACACTAATTGCAGGACAGCTGCAAGACTGACCTCATGATGAAGCATATGCGACTAAACAAACACAGATAATTGCTTACTATGCTTACAGATATCCTTATGGGTGAGTATTCTACAGTTCACTGATGTTTACAAGCCTAATTATTTACACCTCAAAAACGAAGACATTCTGAAACTGAGACACTATTTCAACAAGACCTCCTAAACCAACCAAGACACTATTGCACTGAGTAAGAGACGGACTTATTGACTTAGTAGCAGACAGACAGACAGGTAGACATGTAGCATCCAGATAAGTTGTGGTCAGTGGGGTCCTGAGCCTACCTGGCCTTCGGTAGTCCATTGGCGTTGCCCGCACGGCGCAGTCGGGCCTGAGCCGCAATTTTCCCCCACGGCATCCTGGCCTCGTCCCCCAGGTTACCGTGGCAAATCGCAGGAAACAGCAGCTGCCTGCCCCCGGCAAGCTGTTTCCCTGTAATCTCGTCTGCGCGTAAACACATGAGGAGCAAGGACAGTTTCGCTGGAACGTCACCGCGTCGCATCCTGCTACAGGAAAGGAACCGTACGGGGGCAGCACGCCGGGTCCCGCATCACTTCCTGCGTAAAATAAATGCTGGATCACCCCCCCCTCTTCTCCTCAGCAGTTCGCCTCCGTGCTCCTGAGCGCTCCTTGGTGTGTCACCACTGCTGCTACACACACTCCTGTATCACCACTGCTGCTACACACACTCCTGTGCACTGCTTGGTGTGTCACCACTGCTGCTCCACACCAGCCCCTGAACACGACGTGTCCGTTTACAAACTCGTAGCAGCTGGAATTCACCTCGGCTCCCCCGCGGTCCTCCAGGCCCACCTCGGCTCCACCCTCGTCCGAGCTCTACAATTCAACTAAAAGGCCAAAAACACTGGCTGGAAAAGTCCCTTTCCTGTCCTTCTCCTAGGTCCGCACCTCGGCTACTGACGTAGCTGCTCTTGGTTCCTCTTGCTGTGGTCTCCGTGCGGCTCACACTGAGGTCCTGCCTGTAGATCCTCTGGACGTTAGTCCACTGAGGAAGTAGGAAGGGGCTGGTGGTCACTGCTGGCGGACTAAGGCTCTGTTCACCATCTCGTCATAATCCCTTATGCTTTTTGCTCAATCCAATACACCTTCAGGAATGTTTTTTTCCCCCCACCTTCAGAGATTAGGCTATTCTTGCATTTGCTGGTGCAGAGGGGGGAAACAGGGCACGCCATTCATGAGGGAGCTGGAACACCACATGGGGTGAGGGAATGCGCCTGACGTAAAACGTTGTTTTCTGGGAAAAACCTGAAAGGGGCTCGCGCCACGGCTTACGTGACACCATCATGACTAAAAGGAGCTCAATGGACCTTATGGAAGCCCAGGACTACAGTACTGCAGGATCAAGCCTAATCCTTCAAAAATGTGAACTAATGTTACCTTATTCATTTCCTCGCTCCGAGAGGTCCCGCATGTGTGTCCTGAGATCATCACATGAAGAATCAGTTGATGCCACTTAAATAGCTGTTAACTAATGTCCTATTGGCCACATAGCAGACTCATATTAAACTTGGACTCTGAGCTGCCATTGAAACGGGCAGCTCGTTATATTTACTCGGATAATAATAAAACTATTACACTCTATTCAGTTTTGCTGACCAAATAATGCTGCACACCTTGGCAATTTCCTTCTGTTTATTAGGCAATCTTTTATGTCAAGACCTAAAGTAATATTCTGCTGTCTATTCCTGGTTACATGCTCACCCTATAAGAAAAAAACAATACACATAAAAATACCATTTTGTGGTACATGGCTGCATTGAGGCATGCAAGGTGTTTAAGCTCAGTTGCTGACAAGATTGAGGGGACAGCCAAAATTTTGCATGTTTACAACTCTCATGCCCCTCCCTCACTACCACCGAGCACCCTCTCATCGAGTTTGTGCTCGTCAGTGCGCACCAGACTGCACCAGACTGTGATTGAGAGTCAGATCTCACACAGCCCTGCTCTGATTGGACCAGAAGAACCGGGAGCTGTGGAATTTTGCAAAACAAATAACAGGCTCTAGGTGGAGGTAGAATCTTGCCAACTGCAGCTTTAAATCTCAGATAGGCAAACCCGTGCCAACAGCTTTCCCTACCAACACAACACAGATCTCCTCCGGGGCTGTAAAACCCTGCTGGCCTCCTGTGATGAGTCTGAACCTGACCTAAAAGCCCAGTGAGGCAGCAACGCCTGCTGAGTGGACAACAGCGGCGGTCTGCTGACAGGTGCTGACCTGACAGCACGGGAGCTGAAGAGCAGTGAGAGACCGAAGGGGACTGGAGAAGAACATACTGCCCTCTCTGTGTGCTGTGCACCTCTTCATGATGTTCCGAACAGGAACACGAGAGCACTTTTGGTTACCATGCCAACGGGCATGAGGGTGGCTCCGGACCAGTCACGTGCTGTCACCATCATGGGTTTGATTTTGAGAAGTTGACCGTGTTTTAAATCGCTTTGGATCAAAGTGCTTACGGCACGAGACAGACACAACAGCTTACGTGTTGGGACATCTGTGTTGCTATTGTATCTGCTGCCACAGTTTAGTCCATTATCTGAGCTCATTGTTTCAAGGAGATTGTCAGGGAAAAGTTAGGATAAAACTCTTTGGTCAGTTGCCTGTTGTCCAGCGGCTCATCTGTCCCCCCATTGGCCTGATCTCCAATGATTAATTGGGGGGAACACTGGGTTTCCACCATGTCAACCCCACCACCATCTCCCTCTCCACCCATGACAGTCTGCACTATTGCCTGAGCAAACCCCTCCCTGCTCTGGTGGCCTTGCAATCCTCCTTAAGCAAGATGAGGCCCAGACACTGTAGAACGTGACACCTGGACCTCCCTGTGCCAACAGCAGCCAAGCATGTGATGACACAAGGACGAGCTGAAGGGAGGGAGGGGGGGCAGATAGGTCTAGAGAGATTGAGAGAGGAGAGAGAGGGATAGAGAGAGTGAAAGTGAAAGAGAGAGTGAGAGAGAGAGAGAGAGAGATGGGGAACCTGTGATGCCCTTGCAATCTGCCTTTGGCACAGGGCCTGAGTTGTAGTCCTGGTGCAAACAAACAGCAGGGACAGAGGAGTCATCTGGAGACTGACGCTCGCCTGCAATCAGATGACGTGTAGTAAACTGGGTTCATATGTCACACACTGGCACAGTCCACACAAACAAAACATGTCACGGTTGTCTTTCTCTCAGCCAAACATTAACGTAAAGTAACGACAGTGTGGATATTTTGTGTTTCAGGAGATTTTGTGTTTCAGGAGAGTTTTCTATCAATGTTACTGGGTTACAAAGGTGAACTATGCTATTTGGTGTGCCACATAATGGCATATTGGAAATGTAGGGCAAATGATTTCAAATGGGTCTAGTTCTAGTCCTGGTCTACTATTACTATTTCAGGTATTCTTTTTATTGCGTTTCCCTGGTCCTCGGTACACAGCGAGGGGGGACACAGAAAATGTAACAACAATCCTGAGAACAATGTATAGGTCTGTGCATAGCGATTAGTTTATATAGAATAGAGTAGGATCTTCCATTTAGTTTGACCTACTACTGCATGGTTGAGATAGCTAACCTAATTATTACAACAGGCATGTGAATAACATGAACTTGATCCAAAGAAATGGAGTAATAGTCAGTCATAAAATGCTAGGTCATTTGATCCATCCAAACATTAAACATTAAAGAATATTTTAAGTTTTACTTTTTTTTAACAGTAGGCCTAAGCTTACAGCTACAAAAGTAACAGAAAGCAAACCAATACAGCAGCTGATCATGCTTTTTGTTTTGTTTTTGAATTGAAAAGGTAGTAGGCCTAAAGGGCTATGAGTAACTCAATGTTTACACCACATATTTTGGTGCTGTGGTGGGGTCGGTCTGGCTGCCATGAAAAGTTTGATCTAAACTCCTTTTCATTCCAAAGTGTCATAACTGACATAAACCCACTTTCATCCCAACTGTCATAACTGTCATAAGCCCACTTTCATTCCAATGATAAGTGCTGCCTCACTCTTTGCGCAGTAAAAAGGAGTCAGTCACAAACTCTCGCTCTCTCTTGGACAAACAACAATCCTACACCCGGGCACTGTTTCACTAAAGGCCATCAGTTTCTTACGGTAATCTGCCTACAGCTGGCCATCTGCGCTTGGTGGATTACAAGGTGCCTACTGTCACTGCCTAGTGTACGGCTGTACTTTGCCAAAGTCCTACAACATGCACCCTTTGTAAAGCTAGCATACAGTATGTATTCCATGTAGGCTTGTTTAATTCTACTGTTGTGCTACGGGGTAAACTCAATACAAACACCACTTTTAATACATCAACTTTGACTCTCAGTGTCCTTCACTACTATTAAACAGAAAAAGAGTGAATGGGATGAGAGGAACTTTTACCTATGCTAAGTCCAGCAAATTCCTCTTTTGCACAAAAATACACTACAGTAGACTTGGCCTAGGCTATATTTTATTGGACAAGAGTCTTTTATTTCACTGGAGAGTAGGCTACACAGCCTGGAAGCTGGAGCAGGCCCAACCAACGATTTGAAGCTGTTCAGTGCTGTAGTCAGACAAAATGTGCACTGGGTATAACTGAGAATAACTGACCAGACCATAACTTTCCAATGTAGGCTATTCAATCTTTTTCATCCATGCAACATCCACTCCAAATTGATACATCAAGAATAGTGAAATATGTATAGCTTGCGTAAAACCATTCAAGTTAATCAGAAAAGCTGTTGAATAGGGTGGAGTTCATTCATTTTGGACAATTTAATGGGGACTGCAAGGTGGGAAACAATAGGAATGTCTTTTATTGGTCAAGCAGAGCAGTCTGAGTGTAATCACCTCTAGCTCCAGGAAGTAATGGGCTCCTAGCAGGAAGCATTTCCTCACAATAATTTATTCATGCCTGCATTAAGTGACAAAGATGGCCAGGTACCATGGGGTTCCTAGCTATACATGGACAAACAGTTCAATATGGTGATAATAGTTCCCTACAGGACACATCAATCTCGTTTGGACATTATCATAGCATCTCATATTGAAAAGCAATTGAACAATAACAAAACCCATCATCTCAGTAAACATTCTGAGGACATTTTGACAGTGCGTTTCAAACATAGACTGTATTCAAAGGCAGCCGCAAACATCCACGTGCATAACGTTACATCCTTTATAAATATGAAGTCCTGCCTTTGCATTACAGCACGCTTGCTCAGGGAATCAAATAACACAGCCTACGCCGACATTCATTCGTCTGTTTTCGAAAGAAAAACACATTCGTGACTCAAGGAACACAGAAATGTGAATTCATCCCCCAAAAAACATACCTTTCATTGTAAATGCAGCCATAGCAACAGGTATCGCGCCCATAGCAACCTCTTGCTGTGCGAGCATATTGTGGATGACAATAGACGAGTTAAATGCATTCAGTCACTAACCCCCCAATATAAATGTATTCTTTTTCTGGTGTCGTTTAACACTCGCACGCACAGTCAATAGGCAAAACATTAAACGATCGGAACATCGTCTGACTGGATAGACAAGAAAGCATGTGTTAGCCAGTTTCGCTAACGGTTACCAGGTTCTTTGTAAACAGGACGCTATGGCACGATGGCTAGCTCTCAAACAAAGGAATATATTTGAACTTGCCTCTGGAAAAAGAGTGCCCAGCACAGGATGATGCAGTTAGGTTTCTGCGCTGTCGGTCGAGTGAGATGAGAATCAGCTATATAGGTAGATTCTCAGGATGTGTCTCTGAGCACTGACAGATGGAGAGGAGTCACTCACCACCATCACGTTAAAACCACGCTATCCTCACCTTCGTGACGTCACCGAGACACTATAACAAAAGTGTGTCTTCTGCTCAGGGTTCTCGGTGCTGTTGTGTGTCGTTTTTTTAGTGATGGATTTCTCCCCCCTCCAAATCGTCGGGGCTCCCTCATTATTCCTTTGTTTTGGTTTTGTCACCGCAGGTGCAAAGGCTGGACCAGCCATCTTCTATTCGCATCAACTGGAATGCGAATCCTTGCAAATGAGCATTGAAAATCATATCGTCACTGTCAGCCAATCCAATCTCAAATCCAATCTTATTTTTCTTTTATTTACAAAAGGAAAAAAAAATTGTGTTCTTGAGTGGGTCAATTTTAAGGGAATAACCTTAATTGTGTGTGTGAGTGTATATATAAATAATAATTTATACACATTGTTATTATATATAATTATTATTATTATTATGTATTTATTTATTTATTTATTTTTTTTAAACCAATGATCATCCCTTTTCTTCATTTTTGCTGTCTTCCAGGAGCATAGGCCTACTTCTGTGTATATTTTTCCAGCTGTAGCCTATATCAAGTATTTGTGTAGGCCTATGTTTTGTCTCTCTCTCTCTCTCTCTCTCTCTCTCTCTGTATGACTGTGTACCCCCTTCCCTATGTGTATGTGTGTGTGTGTGTGTGTGTGTGTGTGTGTGTGTGTGTGTGTGTGCACCCCTCTCTGTATGTGTGTGTGTGTGTGTGTGTGTGTGAAAGAGGCCATTTGCTTCCTCCCATTGTTTGATTCCAGACCCAGATGAGGCTATGGCCACACCCCCTAGCTTTTGCGCAGGCTCTGATTATTTTTCAGTTTCCATGGATACCATGGCTATGGCTAGCTGTCTGTAAAATTATGATTGAGTGTCTCATGATGGCTGTCCAAGGAATGGAAGACAATTGGAGTGCACATGGTGGTGGTGTGTTTTACACAGTGTATCCTAGCAATGACTGATGGCATTGTGCAAATTAGCTGGACACTCAGATTGCACATAACATGTTATTGCATTGCAGATTGTAGCCTATGTAATATCTTCCTCAGCCAAATAATATGAAAAATGATTGATAGACTTTAACAGTCCATTTATTGGCAGTGGATTCTCTGTCCATGCATGCATAACACACATTCATTTATCTGAAAATGAAGCACTACTATGCCACTCTTATCAGAAGCTTATACTCCCAAACAAAACAGAATCTTTGTTGAATATAGAGACCGGCTTAGGGTACTGTTGGCTTACCAGCTGACATGTGTGCAATAAGCTGGATTGCTAGATCGGCTCTTAGCACCTGGTCCAACCTACCTGGGAAGCCAGCCATGCATCTGCCACGGCAATCATGTCAAACTGACACGTGAGATCAAGACTGTTCACTTTCGCACCATAAAGTCTTCAAGGAAAGTGTACATGATAGGGCCCTTGCACTATCTACACTTCTACAGTATCAGTCAAAGAAACCTGATACAGCATGAACATCTTGAAAATTATTTGTCTCAAAAGGGCTCATGTCACGAGAGCCTTTATTGTGAATTGGGGTTACATGGATGATGCATCTAGGATTCTCTAGTTATGGTGTCTTGCCAATTTTACTGTGCAGACCTTTGAACAGATATGATTTTGACCAATTCTCCCCACACCTATAACCTCCATTTCCCACAAAAATCTATAAATCTACTACATGATCCTTCTCAAAGGTGCAGTCAGCAATTACACGTGATTCAGCAATCATGTCTTCACGACCACAAATGTCTAAAATAAATTCTACAAGCCCACGTAACGAGCCAGCTGTCCTTTGCACCCTTTCCGTTAATGTGCCCATCAATTGTTGACTGCTGGGGGATATTTAATGTAACAGCATGCCAATACCGGTACACTTATATTATACTTATAGTTATAAAAAAAACAGGTATTGGTCTTTCCATTCTTCATTGTTCTTTTTTTCATAAAGGGACACAAGCAACTTATGCAATTTGTTGGTATTTGTTGGCGGAGAAACCATCATGAGTGTGGAGGGGGGTGGATCTGGGACACCATGGTGTTGTGGGCCTAATGCAAGGAAACCCCCATGAAGGAAGGTGCCTACTTGATAACTCCAGTGGAATGCTCTTGAGGGCTGTTCTGTTGGTGATATTTTTTGCTCACAAAGGTTAATTTGTTAGTGATTTTGTTTTTGACGATAAATAGGCTTGGTTCCTGATTGGCTGCAGTGTGAAATCCCCTACATAATAGCACTACAAATGTAGCATCTCTCCTGTATGTATTTGAAAATTGGCCTTGGGTATTGGTATGTCTGAGAAAAAAATCAGACATCAAAACATCTGCCATGCCATGGAATCATTCATTTGTCAAAGAATAACTAAACTTATTTAAGTTATCTTTCCAACACACATATTGCTTTCTGCCTGATGTATTGACACTCTAATTTATGTGGCCTGTATAGATCACAGCCTCTCAGAGACTGACTGAAAGTATCCTAAACAAAGATAGATCGGTTTTGCAGGCTTATTTACAACAGCCTTGGATGTTGGCATTTCTGAGAAAACTCAACACAAAATCTGATGGTTGAGTGAGGAAAGGAGCAATTAGGAAATAAGGTCTTGTCAGAAAAGTGTCATAGTCTAAGATGCAGTTGTTTTGTTTTCAACACTATTTACATGATCACACTGAACCATGGTAATCTGGCCACACATAGGCCGACCCAAAAGGGCAAAATTAGAAGAAAGCAGAGCAAACATGCAAATGGTGCATGCCCATGTTCAGATATAATAACACAACAAGGGAAGAACAGGGCTATGTAACACTTATTAGACACTATTTCTGAAAAGAAATCATTTATAAACACATCACTCCATTTGTTCATAAATTTGCATATGGGACATTTGGCTACAGCCTTGGCTGACTGCACCTTTAAAGGCAGGTAGATAATTTGCACTGTGCTCCTGCATTCATGCTGTTCCACCCTTAAAGGACAGGTAGATAACTTGCACTGTGCTCCTGCATTCATGCTGTTCCACCCTTAAAGGACAGGTAGATAACTTGCACTGTGCTCCTGCATGCTCCTGCATTCATGCTGCTCCTCCTGTAATAATAATAAGACATATGTGAGTCAACTACTATAACATAAGAAGGTACTCATGGGCTGTGTCAGGGTCTGGACTGGACTGATTATTTTGTGCCACCCTGGTGGCCATTTTGTGTATTGTCCTGTGTTTGTATTTGCCTGTTCCCCATGTGCTTTGTGTTTACCTGCCAGTCACCTGTCTTTGTCTCCGCCCCATCCCCTTATTTGGTCTGTGCTTCCTGTCTTGTTAGTTTTCCCTCCTTTCTGCTTCCAAACCTGTTCCCCATTATTGTCTCGTTGGTTTGGTCCTCTGTCTTTCTGTTAATTGGTCTGTGTATTTCTACCCCCCTGTCTCGCTGTCCTTTGTCGGATCGTCTCTCTGTTTTGTCGAGTCCAAGTACTGTATGTAAGTAAGTCTGTAATCGTCAAATTTGTAGTTCATTAAAGTGTGTTTTCTGTCAGAAAGAGTCTTGCGCATATGGGTCCTATATTTGTAACCGTGACAGGCTGCCCTTGCCCCATGTAGCGTAAACACAGCTTACACCATATAGGTATTATGTAAAGCTACTCACAGCTGTAAAACCGTGCTGCTATTTTTGGCTATCTTTGTTCCATTCATTCATAATGATATCCTGTACAAGGATTAACCCTGATTTAGGGTCTCATTGGAGACCTGTTTGAGTAGAGGGTTGGTGGTGGTGATGGGGGTGATCAGAAACCACTAAAAGATTATTTTCATCACATGTACACACACACGCGATCGATTGCATATCAATTACAATATAGAGGCAAAAGATAACAAAGAAAATCTGTGACACCACTGTTACACACACACACACACACACACACAACAGCTGTGTCTGCACCTTGCAGACAATCAGGGAGAATTCAACAAACCTGCGTCCAAGCAAAACTCCACCTTGTGGACACTGAGGTTAATCTAAAACTGAAATGGATGAACCACGTTGGTATAAATCCATGACCACAAGATAGATACAACTAGATACAGTAGCGCTGTGCCTATTCATTGTGCTCCTGCCCAGCCAGACTATGACTAAGCTTTAAATACCCCCATATTTGAATATGCACAATTTAGGATGATTGTGTCATTGTTGCCCCCCTCCCTCCACTCACTCTCTAATTGTGCCGACCCTAAATTATAGATTACATAATGCCTCTAGATACACACACACAACAACAATACTGTGATGTTCTACTCAGCATATGCAGTATAATGGGATTAATACAGAGTATTACAGTAATCAGCACATACAGTAGCACATTACAGCATGCACTTTAGGACATAGTGTCTGGTAACACTGACTATGTACAGTTATGCACAGTTCCAGAGGAGCCTTTATGATGGCTAAATTCCATGTGTTAGTATAAACTGTAAAAACAATCCTGTTTAAAAAAAAAAATGTACATGAGATCATATTGACTGCAGAGCATTACTCTTGACCAACCACATTTATAAACATTTCCAGCAGGTGGCGACATGACACTATGTTTGAAGAGGAGGGGACTGCTGTCTGTTATAGCCTGTCTCAAGGAGAAAATCTTTTACTTTTTCAACATTGTTAACCTTGTAAGTGGATCATTTTGTAAAGGCTTCTCCTCAAAACCAGGCCCATCCTTATTACTGTAATTCAATGCTGCAGAATCATGTGTCAAACAATGGTGAATCATTTCCAGACACTCCAAAGGGTTAGAAACGGAATAAACCTGTAATATACACCAAGGTGATTGTGAATGTGATTTAAGTTACAGTCAATCTGGTGTTTGTTTTCTGCTGCTGGAAGTCTGATCTGGCTTGTTTCAGTCCCTTCTGTTCTGTCTCTGAGGAACATACAGTCTCATTTAGTAATTTAGTCTCATCTGGTAGTGTTACATCAAACAGAAGTGTTTGTGTTTGTGCTCAAAAGAAGGCAGTTGTTGTAATGCATTGCAGAATCATGACAGATTTACAGAGCCACTAAAATTGTTCAGGAGCATATAATTGCATGTAGACTCTGAGGTATCCTTAATTGATAGCCTACTGAAAATTTCAATGTCAATATTCTTCTCAAAAGTATGCTGCCCCAAAACAAAACCCTCAAAGAAATTCTACATTTATGTCTGCATATGTAGACAAACACAAATCACCTTATTCTCATCTTTGTCTTGAGACTTTCATGCAGAGCATCTCATGCATGGGCAGTGCTATAGAGCCGTCAGAAAGCATCCTGACTTCATCACCAAACCCTCCAGTGTAATTGGTTGTGTGCGTGGCAGTAAAAGTACCAAATCTTATTCTCTATCCTATGTTATCTTATTATTCTCATGGTATAAAAATGCATGTTTTACTGGCACATCATCAGTGGTGACGAGCACTTTTGTGGCAGACAAATGAAGCTCGCCGCAGTCCCTGTGCTGCTAGGAACAGTGCGCCTTCATCTCGAAGTGCACTTTAAGGGCCTCATTAATTGCCCCTGTCTATTCCAAGCTCTCTTTCTCTCTCTGTGTGTGTGTGTGTGTGTGTGTTCCTTTAACAGCTCAGAAATGTTCTATATGTGTCCAAATATGAAAGTGACCTTGAGTCCTGGTGTGTGTGTGTGTGTGCGTTTGTGCATGCGTGGGTATGTGAGTGTGTTTCTGCCCGTACACACACAGTGGAGTGAGTAAGCAGTGCATTGACACTATCAGATGCGACACACGGGGGGAGCACTCTACCTCTCTGCATAAGCCATCACTGCACTATCAGCGACGTGAGATAGCTACTGAGACTCAGGTACACAGCTGATGGATGGCAAGCCTCCCGCTGAAAATAGACAAATATTCCACAGACATGACCTGAAGCAGCAGGACTCAAAATTCCAATCTGGCTTCATTTAGCCTGCCCCCTGGTTCTTGTTTAGGCACACATAACCATGGCGTCTATTCAGAGCAATGCAATAGCTTAGCATTTTAGTGTTTCTTGGGGGCTTGTTAATACTTATTCAGAGCTACATATCCAATACAAATGTATTGTTCTCATTTTCTAGATTGCTACTGCACTCCATTGTCATTTCCCTGAAAGTATTAGTGTTATTGAAATAGTGTATTCAAGCTGAATATCAGCTATTCAGTGATCGTGCCTCTGTGGCTGCTCTATGACATGTTGGGCTCCCGGGCCCCTGAATGAGTCTGTTTTGCACCTTAAGTCTTAAGTCTACAGGAATATCTTTATTAGCAGGTGTCACAGCTTCTTGCTCACACAGGGCTATACCGAATGGCTGGGGCTAGAAAGATATGTGCATTGTGCTTTGAGAGAGAGAGAGAGAGACACACACACACACACAAACCGACTGCATGTCTATCAAATGGTCAGGAATGAGTCTGTGGTGACATAACTAAATCCAAGCACTTGCAGTGGGCATGCCCAGGAGAGTGGGGGGGCAATAGGAAGGTCAGCCACAAGTCAGCCTCACTTTCCCTCCTGTTTCTCTCTTTATCTGCCTTTTGGCTCAACATGCACCATAGACTGCTGGGACGCTATGCAGTATTTGCTCTACATGCACTATAGACTGCTGGGACGCTATGCAGTATTTGCTATACATGCACCATAGACTGCTGGGACGCTATGCAGTATTTGCTCTACATGCACTATAGACTGCTGGGACGCTATGCAGTATTTCCATTTGATTCTGCAAAAAAAAAAAAGGTCAGAGCATCACACGGAAGAGCTATTTCTAGGTTGGTTGTGTGAAAGCTCCTTTTACTCTTTTACGCCTGATAGAAAACAAAAGGGTAAGATATTAAAAGCCCTAACAAATCAGCTTAGTAAGAACATGGGCATTTGTTGACCTTTTCAAAATCGTTTTCTCACAGCTATCTAAATATAAATCACACCACAATGTACACTTTAAGAGACTGCAGTCTGATTGGGGCATGCTGTTGAGCCACAAGGGCCTTTATGTAACGTCAGCCGAAATGGGCCAAAGGCCGGGCAGCGCTAAGGAGGGTGAGCACGTCCCAAAACTGGCCACTAGGCAGGGCTCTTAATCAGCGAATAACCCCTGCAGCTATGTTGTGCTGTCACTGACATCTGCTCTGCGAGGGCACTCGAGTTCAGGCCACGACCTTTTCAAGCCAAGCCAGGCCTCCATATCCCCATACTTGGTCCATTTAATCTAAGCTAACTGCATATTGCACAATGCAATTATACTTTAAAGAGCACTTTATTTCTGCCATTGCCCTGCGCAGAGGCTGAATGAAAATGTCTGCTCTCCGCTGCAGCGGCCTGTGTGGCCTTGTTGGCAGTGACATCTCAAAAAGAAGATGGCTTTGTGAAAGGGGAGTGTTTCACCTCTGTATAACCTTAGCTAAACTGTAGGCCTACACGTTGAGATGTTTGCTCCCAAAACAAACCACAACATTGGTCTCTGAAGCAAACATTAATGTCCTCCCCTTGGGCAGTGTAGTAATTTTGTGCTAAAAATAGTGTTTCTCTTTCTTTTTTTAGCTAAATTATGCACGTCAAGAGTTAGTGCACGCTGCAATTCCATGTTTGCATGATACTGTAGAAAGCCAATTCAGTTTGATCAAGGACTCACTCACTCTGCAGCACAATGGCTTGTGTGGGGCATGACACAGAGCAGAGAGGGAGGATACGAGTAGTGATGGCGCTGGGTTGCTGTAATGGATTTTGGCAGCTACGCCAGAGTTTATTGTGTCAAAGCAAAGTGCACCTCTCTGGGTGTCATCAGGATGTGTTTGATGGCTCGAGTTATGGACCCGCTAGCCAACATTCCTCCTCCAGAGTATTTAAATACTTCTGCCTGTCACCGCAGCTCATTTATCAGGGCACAAGTTCATGATTTTAAGTACATAACTGCCAAGTGTGCGTGTATAAGTGAATGGCTGCTGTATTTGTGCAAACTTTATCCTAATGACTGATTATCGTAACAAATACCTTATAATTTGATGACAGCCATCCAAAAGTCCACACATTTGGCTCCTTTACTGCATAATGCAATGCGTTACTATAATAGCCTCTGAACAATTTAATATCGGAGAAATTATATTGTTTGACTATGATGGAGATTGTGCTAACCAAAGAGGCATTAATTGTACTGCTTTATTGAGCAACCTGTCAAAAGTTTTCAGGCGATGCTTGCTTGAAGTGGGAAATCAGCAATATGTAAATGCTTAAGCTCTCCAAGACACAAGTGATTTGTGCTGGGCAAAGTCAATGCTCTTCTCCACATCGCCGATGCTTGGCAACAGTCGTGCTGTGGATACTGACAGCGCATTCTGATAAATCTTTGGAAGAGATTTCCAAGGACCTTTCTGTGCATGCCAACATACACTTAGCTCCCGCATGCTCCCGCTGTCGAAAGCTCGCCGCTGGCCAGGGAATCTGCTGAGGGGCAAAGAGAGAGCAGAAGTAAATCGCTCTTGTTAGCTGACATCGAAAGCATCAAACACACTTACTTCAGACAAGCTGACCTTGGCTCCCACTCAGCTTTCCAACCATGGTGTTTTTTTTTCTGCAGGTTGTGTGTGTATCCGGCTTGAACATGGCCGCCCTACTGTTGCGCAAGGCTGGGTCCTCCTGAGAGGGTTTCGTGTCTGGTAGGTCAAGACGTCAATGGGGTTGCGGAGTCAGAGCCGAGTCACTTCACTTGTCGTGGTCTGAGATTTGCATAACTGTCAGCTTGGTGTCAGTGCCTCACGTGTGCGCTGTCCTCGCCAGCGCCAGACATGGAGAGGGCAACAAAAGTGTGGGCACAGCTTGAGAGGGGGCTTTCTTCCCAAGACCTTCATCCAGGTTGCCCCCCCCCCCCTTCCCCATTAAGGCTTATCTCGAAATGCTGCATGTGCAACTATGACACTACGGGTTCGGTCGTTGGAATAAATAGTCATATTTTATTCATGGGTCTGGTCTGATCAGCCAAAGGTTCTGATGTGGAAATGTCCTCTAACTTGTCACTCTTGAGTGTATGCGTGTGTGTTTGAGAAGAGAAACACCACACAGACATGGACAAGGTCACACAAACACACACACTCACCCTTACTTACACCAAGATAGTGGTGTAGTAAAATTACTGAATTGGGACCATGAATTACAGTCAATATCAAGTTTTAGATGCTAAGAGTGAGTCAGAATGACCAGATGTCTTCTTGATGCACTCTTCTAAACAGGCGTCCCAAGAATTTATAAATCCGTTAAATACCTGTGAAAAGACCACAGTGGAAATATATGTGAGATCATTTTGGCGAGGTGATGATTTAGTGCAGTGACCTTTCCATTCGTCAAACATTCAGTTTAAAGGGCTATCGGCTCCTACACACAGTTGCGTTCCGTCAACGCATGCCAGTGGGTGTTTCCGACGGTAGCTATGCAAATGACTTGAAGTATAACCGTAATTTGATTGGTTGGTGCTGTCAGTCGATTGGCTTGATTGGCCGGTGCCGTCTGTCGGTGCAGCAACAGCTGAACTTCTCAACGCGAGCGGCGGGAGAAACGCGACGCGACGGACCCACAATTCAGTTCGGCAACGGATGACATGAGCCCATGTAAAGTGAATGGGATGCGTCTCCAGCAACGCAACGCACGCAGCTGTGTGTAGGAGCCGTATGTCAGCATACTACTGTACGTAAAAAGCATCATCAAATAGGTAATTTCAGTATAAGTGCATCAAGCGAGGTTGGGGAAAGATGCTAAGACTCCCAGTGCCCAATGCCTCCTCTAAAACATGCCATGTCGGAGCATGCTACTGCCTTCTCTAAAACATGCCATGTCGGAGCATGCTAAACATGCCATGTCGGAGCATGCTACTGCCTTCTCTAAAACATGCCATGTTGGAGCATGCTACTGCTTCTCTAAAACATGCCATGTCGGAGCATGCTAAACATGCCATGTCGGAGCATGCTACTGGCTTCTCTAAAACATGCCATGTCGGAGCATGCTAAACATGCCATGTCGGAGCATGCTACTGCCCAGACATGTGGACTCGAGTCACATGACTTGGACTCGAGTCAGACTCGAGTCATGATTTTAATGACTTGATAAAATTCGGCATGACTTGCGACTCGACTTGGACTTGAATACTATTCACTCAAGACTTGACTCGGACTTTGCCTCTTTGACTTGTGATGACTTGACATGTCTCGAATCAAAAACTAAATTTCCTGATCGTGTACCAGTCAACCCAGAGACGCTTTCCTGCGACTAAAAAAAATAAAAAATAGCGGAGACAAGCGGCCAGAGCACAGTTCAGTAGCCTACTGCCACTACCCTCACACGCGTTACGCACTGTGTGTAGGGCACCAAGAGACAGAGGAAGGACCAACATTTAGCCAATCACTAGTAGCTTTACTGCAAACTGATTTGCACTCTTGTTAGAGAACGTTTGTCAAAAAGCACCAACAGCATGTTACATAAAGATGATACTTTTCGAGTCCTCTCCATTAAGATCCAACTTAAACTTATGCTAAGCTACTGCATTTAATTGAGAACACATCTAAGCACGCACGAGAGGGAGAGAAAACGAGTAGGTTCCAGCTGGCTTGTCATTGTTGATGATTGATATCTTCTTTTAAATATAAGAAACATATAAAAAGAAATCGTGGAGGCAACAAGTACGAGATTAGAGGAGATTGTGAATTTATCCGGTTCTCACTAGTCTACTATACTGTTATAAACTATGAGATCCAGGTCACTATGACATAGCTGCACTCACTGTGATTTGGAAAGTGGACAAAAATATTATGAAGAGTTGTCTTTGCCTTGTGTAATGGAACTGGTGAGTCTTGAAGCATTCAATAATTTATTTACATGAAGCACATGATATGCCGATTGAAACGCATTCCACTCAGCTACTGTAGCTAGGTGGCTACTGGCTACCAGGCTCATAATTCACTTTTAATTGCAAACAGAAAATGTCAAGCAAGCATCATGTCATACATGCTTCTCTTTCCAAAGGAATGAAAGCTGTTTGTGCCAACTTAATATCATGCTTATCATTGTTAATATTGTGCTATACATGTGGCACAAACAATGTTTGAGTTTGTGGACTAGCCATAGGCTATATTTGAACGGAGCTGGTAAAAAAAGATCATTATGAGAACGTGTGGACAGTGCACAATGGGCTTAAAGTGACAGTGCACCATTTACAAATTAGGTAAACAGCATCAAATGTGTAGTATTCCTTAAGAAATGAATACTTTAAAACACAATTACTGTCATTATTATCTTTTAAATAATATAAAAGTGTTGACCTTGGCTTCCCTTATGAGTCACCACTGGCAGACAGCCTAATAAATTGTTTGCAGGCAAATCTGTGGGCCTAGCGGTGAAATACCATCAGTCAAATTATTACTCATCCTTACAGTGGGCTCCGCAATTTGGAAAAACATTATATATATTTGCAGCTGTGCTGAGTGTCATGTAGCTATCCGTTTTGTACAGATTACTCAGGTATGCACATGTGTATATTACACAGGTATGCACATGCATATGTCGTAAAACATTACAAGACAGAAACATTGAACATATTTTAATCTGTATTTATAAAAAAAATACTGTGGATTAGATGGAAGTGCTAAAATTATGATCGATAGTCTAATAATGGCATTATTAAGTGAAGAGTACCTGATGACTTGTTCAGGACTTGAAAAAGATTGGGACTTGGACTTGGACTCGACTTGGCTTTGATGTGACTTGGACTTGGACTCGACTTGCCCTTCTCTGTATTTACTTGGGACTTGACTTGGATTTGACTGTTAAGACTTGGGACTTACTTGTGACTTGCCAAACAGTGACTTGGTCCCACCTCTGTTACTGCCTTCTCTAAAACATGCCATGTCGGAGCATGCTAAACATGCCATGTTGGAGCATGCTACTGCCTCCTCTAAAACATGCCATGTCGGAGCATGCTAAACATGCCATGTCGGAGCATGCTACTGTCTCCCCTAAAACATGCCATGTCAGAGCATGCTAAACATGCCATGTCGGAGCATGCTAAACATGCCATGTCGGAGCATGCTAAACATGCCATGTCGGAGCATGCTACTGCCTCCTCTAAAACATGCCATGTCGGAGCATGCTAAACATGCCATGTCGGAGCATGCTAAACATGCCATGTCGGAGCATGCTACTGGCTGGTGCGCTAAAGCACACAGAGGCCACGGTGGGAGCGCCTGTCCCAGACTATTTGCAGTCTGTTTGCTTTCCTTCTCCCGTTCCACCATGTGTTACCTTAACACAGACTGTGCTGCCGGCGTGTGCACACCTTCAAACACACCTGTAGGTGCATGTTCAGTCACACATACGTCCTCATATGTATAATGTCATTATTGAGAAAAAAAAAGAAAATCACGTATGTGTCTTTCAGTGGACAGTGACAGTCCTCTATTTAACAATAGACACTATTTGTTTTTTTCCTTTCTGCTATGTTGATGTGCAAAGGGTCACCTGTTGTTGAGTGTCTACGTCTTTTCTGGTCATATGACCTTTTGACCCTATATAGGTGAGGCCTAAGTCCTCATTCACTTGTGCATGCCCTGATGAAGACCAAGTGTGGTCGAAACATGTTGCCGTTTTATGCTATGGATTAGCCAGTAACAAATAAAGGCTTTTTAAATATACATTTCTCATTTCACTATTTGTCAGTTGATGGCTAAAATGATATGTCTAACAGCTGGACTCGAAAACCTCTCTTGCCTTCAGCGATCCTGACGCTGTGCTACATAACAGCGGCCAATTAGAGAGGAAGGAAGAAATCAGGGACGATAAGAACTCTTTGATGACGGGAAATCTGTGAGATGTCCTTGAAGAATGCAGGAAGAATAATAATTGCACCGAATGCTTTGAGAAAATAGCATTGAAAATAGTTTTGACCTCATAAGAATCCTCAAATACAACGAGGCATTAAGCTGTACGTCTGTTACTGGCATGACGTAAACACATGCTTAAACACAACACAACTACTCTCTGATGCAAACGTGAAATCAATAGCCGTCACATCAAGGTGTAATTGGTTGTTTCTGGAGTCCTGAAGAGGGGGGGGGGTGAAGATGTTTTCCTCTGTGACTGACATGGCTGTGTCTGTGGTCTCAGGGTGAAGATGTTTTCCTCTGCGACTGACATGGCTGTGTCTGTGGTCTCAGGGTGAAGATGTTTTCCTCTGCGACTGACATGGCTGTGTCTGTGGTCTCAGGGTGAAGATGTTTTCCTCTGCGACTGACATGGCTGTGTCTGTGGTCTCAGGGGGAGAGCTTTGATGGAGTGGACCCCTGGCACCTACCTTGATCCCCTCTGTGCCCAGCTGGGCCTCAGAGTTAATACTCTCCATGCTTGGCCTGGCACGGATGAGTCTGTGCTGCGGTGGACCGTGGCGGACAACAGCAGAAAATTTATGTCATTAATTATTTATTATGGTCTCATGGCGCACTGAAAGGCCACAACTTTGCACAGACCACTATTGATGCCATGCACTGACCCTCGGAAAAGCCAGTGATGGAAAGGCTATTTTTAAGGAGGTCCTAGGAGGCCAAGGAGATGGACCTTTTAATGCATCCAATTAAGCAGTTCAAATTCTTCAAAGTGAACACATCACAATGTATACTGGGATCAAGGCAGGATGCCCACCATGACCATGAGCTTAAACATAAACAGCTTACACATAAATAAACACAAGATTAGTGTGGCATGATCAAATCAATATGTAGTAAAACACTTCAAAGTCGACTTCACAGTCTGAGTCAAGCTACAAATTACAATTACCTAAATAAACATCCTCTGGGCAGCCGTGGCCTACTGGTTAGCGCCTTGGACTTGGAACCGGACGGGTTGCCGGTTCAAACCCCTACCAGTAAGAAGCGGCTGAAGTGCCCTTGAGCAAGGCACCTAACCCCTCACTGCTCCCCGAGCACCGCTGTTGTAGCAGGCAGCTCACTGGGCCGGGATTAGTGTGTGCTTCACCTCACTGTGTGTTCACTGTGTGATGAGTGTGTTTCACTAATTCACGGATTAGGATAAATGCAGAGACCAAATTTCCCTCTAGGGATCAAAAGAGTATATATACTTATATGCTATATATACTACTATATATACTACTATATATACTTACTGTCATAATAAGAAAATAACCATTAGAGGGACATAATAAAGCCCTCATACGGAAGTAAACAAGAAAACAACAATTAGAGGGTCTCATTCAGAAATAAACATGTCTGAGGCAGAAAGGACGGCTTAGCTGGTGGTGTTTATTTGACAGAAAGAAGCTCCACTTCTGAAACCTTAAGTCTCTCCCTTGTCTGGCTGCTCTTAATGTCACACACCACTGCAAACAGACAGTCTGCCCCCAGGCTGCTGCTGAGGCACACAGCCAGAGAAACACACTGAGAGATTTCGCCTTGTTTTTACCCTTCACTTTTGGTTATCAAGTCATTTGAATGCTCTTGGCAATATTGCACACTGCACTGTCATGCCAATGATGAAGAGAGAGAGAGAGAGAGAGAGAGAGAGAGAGAGAGTGTGGAGTGGAGATGATGTACATGAAATATGCACAGCCGCTCAGACAGGCACCATACCCCCCCCCCCCTTCCACAACTGCCTGGGGAACTACAGGAATGGGTAGGCAGGTGGAGAGGGTAGGAGTGCATAGGCACAACAGCACATGCACCTTACTCTGCCAATCCCTTGACCTAGATATGTTGAGGGGATATAAGATGATACCAAATGCAATGATTTTCCTCATTTCTTTCCATTCCAGTGGTCTTTTATATAGCGCAACATTGCCATTAATAAGTCATGGCTGCTTGTTTCTTTTTGAGGTCTAATGTTTTTCAGCTTCTAGGGTAGGCTACATGACTGAACTGCCAAGAGGGTGATATATAGTCCGCCTATAAAGGCATATTTTTCACTTTGTAGGCCTACTCCACTAATGTGGAGTACTAATGGGACACACAGCCTCTGCAAAATAAATTAATCATTCCGCTGGAATGTCTGCTAAAATATAGGCCTATGCTGTTGGGCCAGTTGGCATCTGTGTCAGCAGCAGCATGCTTTGATGTCTTCCTCTACCTGTGTGCAGACACAGTTGTTGCCTGGACAACGTCATGGCTCAGCTAATCTGGTTTGGGTCTAGGGAGCCCCCTAACATTTCTGACATTCCAGAATTTTTAATGAGGTTCATGGTTGTGAAATGAATTTCACTATGCTGCTAGATTCCCTGGGGCCAGTAGAACCTGAATGCAATGATGAAGTGACATTCCTAATCCAGTGTTTTCATTTTCAAACACTTGTCCTCAAACATTTTAGTAAAGCTTCTCATAAAGTATCCCTAGAGTGTTGCATCTTAATGTAGGATTGTAGAATAGTAGCACAAAAGCAACTAATTGAGAATTAAATAATGAATAGTATCAAATGCAGACATAACCACACTGAAGTCCTACGGGCCACGTGAGACCAAATAAATACGGCAAATACCAAGAACATAATTCTCAACATAAATAAATGCTGACAACTCCTGAAGTTTCCTGAAGTTTCTCGGATTCTTCATATTCCGGACCTGAGACACATTCATTTTAGGGACTGATTGTTTACAAAAGTTTTCATTACAGAACTTTCATGGATAGATTTTTGAACAAATTAACACGAATTTACTTATCGCGTCTGCATTTCCACTTCAGTCTCCTCCCACGGTTTCCTCAGCAGCCCCGCCCGGGAGGAGTGACTTTTCTGAGGGGGGACGTTCTGCAGCCAACAACCGCTAATGCTTCTTCTCTTCAAACCACTCCGAGGAACTGAGACAAGTCTACCAATCGCCACTCTATGTTTGTATGAAAACATGCCACACATTTTTCAACATTTGTGTGAATGAGTTTGGATCAGTAGGGATCAATAGGATAAACGGAACATGGTAAGTAGTTTACACGTAACCTTCGCTTCTTTTCGAGCAAAATTACATTTGAAATTCGGAAGAGAGGCAGGCTTAACGCAGTGTCCTCAGCAGCAGCAGCAATGGTGATACGCTAACGGGAGTGTGGAGTAAAAAGGTAGCCTCCAACAACCCGTTACACGTCTTGTTCTTGAGATGGGCTAATGTTAGTGATTGTATACGTTTGAAATTACCATGCATTTCTACATGGTTCGTCAGCAGACATAGTGACAGAGAATGCGTTTTATTTGAACGTGCTTGGAGTTACCTTTTAAGAGGGCTATGTTACAGCAACAATGTATTCGCTTGCGCTACAACAGTTTAAGATTGGTTGAAGTTATGATTTGCACATTTCTTATGCAGTAGCCTAGGCTAGACCTAACCAGTACCGTCCGACATGGAACGGGTTTAAAGTAAGATGCTTCAAAGACGCATTTCCTTGTCCTCAACCTATATTGTTTTGTGTCTGTCAGGTTGCGCAAAATGCTCACACGTGTGGTTAAAGGATGACACCAAAAGTGTCTCGTCCCGTTGACATGGTCTTTGACCTTTCTGAAGTATCAGCGGGTGGATCGCTTAAATGCATTTTATATTCCATAGTGAGGAACAAATGCTCAATCGTGTTACATTTATCCTGTAATATCTTGATGGGATAACTCTTACACTAAACGTTTGGGGTCTTTCATAGTAACCTACATGTTCATAGGCCTACATAAAGGCAGCATTGTTCTGTCGTCCAAGGGTTTGGGCGACCTGATGAACTTCGACATTGTAACTGAGAAACATGGAAGCAGAGAGAAACAAGCGCTTTTTATGCGCTTCCTCACACACATCTTCGGGCTCCAACCCAGATGTGCTTCAATAAAATGTCTCATTATGAAATAATGTCACGTCTCTGAGCCATAATGTTGTTGCACTTACATCGTTATGGGCAATACCAAGAGAATAGTGAAACGGACCAGTGTTAATAGCCTATTCTTAGGGTAATAATATGAATTATACTGTATCATCTACGAACGGATCTTTTCATTGGAAAAGCATGATCACTCTTGCACCTCGGTCTGGCTTGCAGAGTCTGTGAAGTTATTAGAGGCGTCATACAATTCTTATGTGTGGTTTTCAATATTGCTCCATTATATTCTTGTGGCTGTGTTCACTTTCAGAGGAGAGTATTGGTTCATAAGCTTTTGTTAAACGGTTCCTCCCTGCCTGTTAGATAAATCAGTTGTCAGTTATATTATAGAAGAGATCGCTATATTATAGAAGAGATCGCTATATTATAGAAGAGATCATTGAGCAAAATGAAAGGAGTTGTTTGAAGATTCTTTATGTAAGGAACACTTCACACCTCATGAATTCAAGGCATTTTCTCCAATTCAAAAATGATTGAACTTGTAAGATAATTGATTCATTTAGCTGTGATTGCATGCTCCAGTTAAGGGTGATGCAACCACTAGAGTAATTCTCTATAGGCAGTCTTCCCAAGGCTGGCCAGAGATGGATTACTTGCCACTGTTAAATCAGAATCTCTCAAGTTAGTGTAAGGGTCATTCCACGTCAGTTCAACCAGGGCAGGGCCAACGCACTTAGGTTTCAAAAAATTCTGAAATAATTACCAAACATCAATACAAAACATATTGATGTCAATGGTGCATTTTGTCCATGTTCAGGGTGGAAAGTGAAAAAGAAAGATTTGCATAAGACAAGTCAAATTGGTGTTTTTGAAAAGAAAAGATCATGGAGAATAAAGAAAAAAATATTTAAAAAATCTTTGTATATTCCCACAAGGTGTTTGGGTGCTCTGAAAATGAGAACCAAAATGATTTTTTAGACTTGTAAAGTCTTCTCATCAGACCCTGAATTAATTCAAGAGCCTATGTTGAGTACAAATATGTCTTCTGAAGGCTTAAACAGAGCCCAGCCAAAAACGCCAATAAAATTTGTATCAACTTTGAGGGACCGCTATGACCATGCAGGATTATCCAGACCAAACGTGACGATTTTGCTACATACTATTCCTATTTATGTACCAGCATGCAAAATTTGAGCCTCCAACATGGTTTAGTTCTTGCGCTGTGGGCTTGTGAACTTTGACAAAAAAAAGAGGCCAAACAAAATCGACACCCCACTCCCCCTGTAAAACTGGCTGTATCTTGGAAAGTATTGATCTTACATAAGAGTAATTTTACAGTGTGTCTCCTGGGTAACATAGGTACACCTGGTAATTTCTTCAGAATTATTTTAGACCTAAGTGTGTGGGCCCTGGTTGAACTGACGTGGAATGACCCGTAATGGTCAATTCTTCCCATTCTAGCTTGCATTTTGAGGTGTCCTGTTTTGCTGCACATAAATATGTCCCAGTGAGTGAAGTATGGGGAGAATGGAAGAAGTGTGCTGGGTCTGTGTATGTGATTTGGGATGCCCATCCTATGTTGCCCTTTAAATGTTTAATAGTGTGTGCTGGGGTCTTGTGTGTGATTTGGGATGCCCATCCTATGTTGCCCTTTAAATTTTTAATAGTGTGTGCTGGGGCACTGTGCATCTCTGCATCTGCACTGGCTGTCAGCTCCGGTTAGACACAAACCATCAGGGGGGACAGGCAGTGCTGTGGCCTTCCTGTTATGTGTACACACACACACAAAGAGAGAGAGAGACGCCTACACACTCTCTCACACATATGCACTTATACACAGATTAGTAAAGGATTGCCTTGTCACTTTGGAATTGTTACTCCAGTTCACACACGCACACACACACACACACATATATTTTGCACTCTTTTTCACACTCTCAGAGTTGTCTTCTCCTACCCACAGACACACACACACACAGACACACAAACACACACACTCTGCTTGTCTGCTCTTTCAGGGTTTTATTCAAAACAATGTTCAGGAGGAGTGCTCGCTCCCTGATGGCTCTGACTGAGTAATGATGTCTTTTGTAGTTTGCTTTGTGCTCTAACTGCTCTTAAATAATTCCATTAGGCAAATTTCGGTTGTCGTTCATGAAATATTTAGCGACAGGCGGCTGCCAGTGGGAGAGGAAGTCAAGGTGGAGTTATTAATTTTTGAACGCAGTAGTGAGGGACGCTCCTGCATGACGGTCCCAAACGAGCTCTCTGGGACAGTTCTCCACCACTTGTCCCAAACGAGCTCTCTGGGACAGTTCTCCACCACTTGTCCCAAACGAGCTCTCTGGAACAGTTCTCCACCACTTGTCCCAAACAAGCTCTCTGGGACAGTTCTCCACCATTTGTCCCTGACATTTTTAGGTCGGTTTCCTTATTGAAAGAGCTGTCAGTGTCACAGTGTCATACCAAACTCAACAATCCTCACTTAGACCAAGAGCCTTGCTTTTTTAGTGGAACCTGGGCATGTGGGGACATTTAGTATCATCTCTCTCTCTCTCTCTTTTTCTCTCTCTATCTCTGTCTCTCCTGTTTTGTAATGGCCTTCTTTAAGCCTATGTCCAGACCTGTTTACTTCTTGCCCCTAAGCGGGGAGTAGACTTAATCAGAGTGATCTGATTAGCCTGGGCGTGCTGTGCTAGTGGCCTGCAAGGGGGTTAATCTGGAGGCTCAGGGGGGCAGGCAGGCGCGGC
>NC_063198.1:32409896-32414896 GCF_017589495.1 Alosa alosa
TATCTATCTATCTATCTATCTATCTATCTATCTACAATGTAGATAATGGCAGTATTATATGGGCCAAAACTGACAAACTTCAAAACTAGAAACAACAAACGTTTTGCAGTCCAAGTTTGACTTCAGGACACCCCATGTCAAGTTTTCAGTGGACCATGTATGGCATGTTAGTATAAGTATATATACTTTTTTGATCCCGTGAGGGAAATTTGGTCTCTGCATTTAACCCAATCTGTGAATTAGTGAAACACAAACAGCACACAGTGTACACACAGTGAGGTGAAGCACACACTAATCCCGGCGCAGTGAGCTGCCTGCTACAATGGCTGCGCTCGGGGAGCAGTGAGGGGTTAGGTGCCTTGCTCAAGGGCACTTCAGCCGTGTCTACTGGTCGGGGCTCGAACCGGTGCTAAAAGTCCAGAGTGCTAACCAGTGGGCCACGGCTGCCCCTTCCATTTGATCTTCCATTTGATTCTGTCCTGTTGTGGTCATTTTAGTCAGCTGCAGAACTGCAGACGTAATCTTGCATTTGATTCTGTCCTGTTGTGGTCATTTTAGTCAGCTGCAGAACTGCAGACCAGGGCTCCGAACCGGTTCAAGGAACGAAAACGAAAACCGAAAACGAACGGAATTTTACGAGGAGCGGAAACGGAAACGAAAACAAAATGGTCTTCAACTGTTCCGGAACATAAACGTTATTCTGAAATCCACAAAACCCGGTTAATAACGTTTTTTTTTGCGTTCTCTATATAACAGCTTAATAATTTGATTTCTGCAGTTTGAAATAAAAAAAAACGAATAAATGGACCTTTGGTCCAAATGGGTATATTTTGTCTTGCTGTTGTAGTGTAACCTATCCGTCTGCCACCGGATCTTAGGCCAGCTGTTAAAGCGTAGGCCAGTGTTTCTCAAAGTGTGGTCCGCAAGCTATCCCAAGTGGTCCGCGAGCTGTTGTAAAAATAATATAGATGCGTTGTTTGCAATATTGAACCAACTTGTATGTAAATCCAAAGTTCTGCAATACTGCCTATGTAAACTGTGCCAATTTAAATCATATGAATCCTCTGACACAATAAGCAAGGTGCAAAGACAATAAGCAAGGTGGGTTCAGTGAGTAGGCCTATTGTGTCTATTAGCTATGTGGTCCGTGAGGTTTTTTCTAATGGTTAAGTGGTCCTTGGGCTGTAAAAGTTTGAGAAACACTGGCGTAGGCTACTGAAACTGATTTGGAAATTGTTTGTAGCCTATGCGTAATAGCCTATTTTGCCTGTCCACGCCTTGTCGCGTTTTAAAGTCGGATTTGAAATGTTTATGCTAATTATAGCCTATTCTATGTAGCCTAGAAGAGTTAAACAGGAAATTTGAGATAGGCCTTGTCAGCAACAGACAGGTTCGTTTATAAACAGGGTTGGAATTATAGCGCAAGCCTTTGAAGATCTCCATATGGATAAAACTCCAAAAGGCTACAACCAGGTAAGGAGTTTAGCACGTATCCAGAAATATTTTTGATAAGAAATTATTTATAGGCATAGGTTAGGCCTACAGTAAGTCTGTAGGCTATGGGATGGATAGCCCATCTGAATGTTTTTGGATGCCGCCTGTGATTTATTATTTTTGGCCATAGCTACGGTATAGGCTAAATCAAGGGGAAATAATGAGTAGCCTACGTCTATTCTAAGGTAAAGTCCACAAAAATAGACTTGATAGGCCCGCCAAACACTGCCGGAACTTTAAGAACTTAACGATATTTTGTGTTCGAACCGGTTCAGGACCGATATGTTGGTGGCGGAACGCATGCAAGAACGAAAACGTTAAACATAGGCCTATCTGAACCGTTCGGAACGGACCGTTTGAAAAATAATTTCGTTTTCAAGCCCTGCTGCAGACGTAATCTTGCATTTGATTCTGTCCTGTTGTGGTCATTTTAGTCAGAACTGCAGACGTAATCTTGCATTTGATTCTGTCCTGTTGTGATCCTCCTGGCTCAGCTGTGTTGCGGTTTGCTGCCATGCTCTGATGGTCGTCCAGCCTCTCGTCTTTGCCCCTCGCGGCCCGTTGGGGCCTGCCCCCCTTGCCCACTGACCCGCTGTAGATGGCTGGCGTGGCTGGCAGAGACTTGTCACGCGCCACGGTCTCGCTAGCTGGTCCAGGCTTTGTATAGCTGCCCCGGTTTGTTCTGACGACTGGGGACACTATGACCCAGAATCCAGTTTTGCCCTATAGTTTTAAAAAAAGGAGAGAAAGAGAGAGTGAGAGAAAGAGAGAGTGAGAGGAAGAGAGAGATAGAAAATGATGGCAGAGAAATAAAGTCTCTGCCACCCTAGCAGCAAGTAGGACAAGTAATCCTGACAGAATAGAACGTCCTCCTAAAGGGCACATCAAAGAGATGGAGAGATGGAGAGATGGGGAGAGAGAGAGAGAGGTTGAGGAAGAGGAGAGGAATAAAAATGAGCATGAGTGAAGTGTGCGACAGGAAACAGAGAGAGAAAATGGAGGTCAGAAGAAAAGATGAAGGAGGCGGCTGAGACAGAGGCAGAGGAGGCAAACGTCCCAACACCCCAAAAAAAACAACAAAAAAACATGGAATAATCAGGAGACAAGAATAATAATTAACAGGAGACAATAATAATAATTATAATAATACAAACAATAATAAGATGATAATGTAAATAATAGAGGGAAGAAAAGTAGGATAATAGAATAGTAAAATTGGTAGGAAGAAAAAGAGATAAACAACAGTGGAATCACTGGCTTACGTTCTCTCTCCCTCTTCCTCTTCCTCTCTCTCCCTCTCTCTCTCTCTCTCTCTTAGAGGTCCCTCCACACAGCCAAGTCAACAAACCCCCTCTCTCTTGACCTGGGTCTGAGAGAGAGAGAGAGAGAGAGAGAGAGAGAACACACAAGCGTCAGGTTAGAGGTAGTACTCGGAACAGGGAAAGGGAGGATTGCTTTTATGAGCTCAAATGTCAATCAAATGAAATGGCATGTCTGTGTCTAATGAAACCTCTATTGATGTTAGTCTTACACACACTCACACACAGGCACGCACACACACACACACACACACACACACACACACACACACACACACACACACACACAGTCCCTCCTGTATGAAACACCTCTCTCTCTTCTACATAAACGAGCCCTTGCTGGCTGTGCTACAGAAGCAGATGATCCAGCTCATGTCTGGAGACCCATTTCCATCCCAAAGGCTTTCACAGATCCCCCAGCATGCTCTTTCACAGATCCCCCAGCATGCTCTATTGCAGCCACCGCAGCGCAGCGGGCCTCCTTTCACTGGGGTGCTAAAAGAGCCACAGTGTCCTTCTCAGAGGCCTGTACCGTTACCGATGACGCACCTCTGTCACACGCAAAGGCAGCGGATGACCAGTGGTACAAGCTGCTGGGCTGTATATGACAAACGGGAACGGGAACAAGCTGGTTCATCTCGGTCTCTCTCTCTCTCTCGGCACTGTGATAAATGTGCAAATCCGTTCCCTCTTCTCTTTCATCTTTCTCCTCATCAAAGAATGCGTTTGTGTCTCATTTCCATCTTTTTTTCTTTTTGGAAAGTCTGTTTGATAGCAACATTTTGTTTTTACCTTCCTGTTACAAAAAGGCCCTGCCAAAATTATGCCATGGAGATATGTGAGGGGTTCAACAGGAGGACACACACACACACACACACACACACACACACACTAAAATGGATAACTGCTCCTCCCTTTGGGGAGATGTCTCCGTGGGTGCCACGGCAACCGGTCTCTATGCAGGCCGCAGTGAGGGCCTGTGCAAAGGGGTCGCGGGCGTGTCAGCGTCAGGGCGGGGTAACTGGGAGGCACAGGTCAAAGGTCACCCTCCTGCCTCACTCCCACATGGGGCCTCCGCTCCACCAACTAGCCCCTGGCTGGCTCGCTTAGCACTGCCCAGTGCAGCTCATAAATAAATGCCTGAGTGAAACAGAGCTCCAGTGTAGATAGAGGTTAACTCTCAGTGCTAATATTTTTGGCTGTGGACAATGGGGCTGTGTGTGTGTGTGTGTGTGTTCTCACATGTGGTTGGTTGTGCTGGCATGCACTGGCTAGACTACCCTCGCCTGGACGTGAGTCTGTGCGGGGCATGCCTGTCATAGTAGGGATGCCGGTGGCGTGGGCCACGCTGCTTTAATTCCTAATGGCCATGTCATTGTGAAGCTATGCTAATATTTGGATAAACGGTGCGACTGTTGCTAGACTCAATCCTCAGTAATCACAGTTATCCCTGCTCTTTCTCTTTCTCTTTCTTTTTCTTTTTCCCTGTCTATCTGTCTTTCTGTGACACACACACACACACACACACACACACACACACAGAGTCTGCTGCAGTATGTTTTGGGCATGTTGAGTGCTGGCTGGCGAGAAACATGTAGCAGTGGAGAGAACCATCATGTCATATCGGTTTACACCACCAGAGTCCATCCCCAGGAAACCTGAACGTTACCGGACGTTAAACTGAGTGGACAGAGCTGTCCACTCTGCCCCTCCTTCTCTCCCACTCTCCCCCCATGCCTTCGGCTTCATCTCAGCAGCTCATTTCTCCCCCCTTCCTCCTCCTCCTCTTCCTCCTCCTCCTCTGCCTGTCCCTCTCCATACTACATTCCTTTGACATGCTCTTTCTCCCTCTCTTTCTCCCTCTCTTTCTTTCTTTCTTTCTTTCTTTCTTTCTTTCTCATTGAATCTTTATTCTTTATTACGTCCCTCTCCCTGTTCATTTCCACTCATCCCTCCTGTCTTATCTGTTCCCTTGTTCCCTGCCTTCTTCTCCACTGTCCCTCTCTCTAATCCTGTGTCTCTCTCTTCCTTTGTACTCTCTCTCTCTCTCTCTCTCTCTCTCTCTCTCTGTCACTCGCTTTCACACACTATTAGACACAACGTTCCTCTCTCTCTGCCTGATGAGACAGTATTGTCTAACTCTTCATTCCTAAGAGGCTAATTTGATTCAAGGCAGACATTGAGGTG
>NC_063198.1:32419896-32442396 GCF_017589495.1 Alosa alosa
CAACACAATTGCTGCCATATTTTCTTTGTTGGTGAATATTTTGCTTATCTAGTGGATGGATTTAGCACAATCCTTAAAAGGGGGAAGTAGGGGGATTCTTATCATTGGAACTCATATGGTATTGACCTTTTGAAACAGACAGAAATATCATTTTCCACACACATATCTGCCCCCCCCCACCCCCGTTCACACCACGAATGCGTTGGCCCCGCTAAGGGTGAGCAGAGATTATATACGGGGGATGATGCTGTTGGTACTCAGAGTCCAGGAAGCGGTGTGTGTGTGTGTGTGTGTGCGTGTCTGCGTGTGTGTGAAGGTTGGTGGCAGTGGGTAGAAGGTGTCTGGTCTGAACAGGATATAACAGAGGCGAATAACGGCTCTGCTGAGTAAATGGAAAATTCCGACTACGCCAAAGCACCGGAGATGAAAGCAGTACCCAGTCTCTCTCCATCTTCACTCGGGCTTATGTGCAAAGGCCCTCATCTTCCTCACATCTCATCTTCCTCACATCTCATCTTCTGTCAGCCCCCCTGCTTCTCCGCTAGAAATGATCGAAAGCCTGAAAGGGTTGTGGTAATCCCCGAAACCTCCCGACAGCCAGCAGCCAATGTTATCGACTTTCTGTTAGTTCAGTTGTGGTGTGTGTGTGTGTGTGTGTGTGTGTGTGTGTGTTACATGGTCACACACTGTGCAAGTGCCGAGGGGGGCTGTTGAAATTCCTGCCATCTTGGTGGGTAGGCCTACATACCCGCGGAAAGATTTCTGCTTTGTGTACACACGCTGTGCAGCCCCCAGTATACAGGATCTTCAGTTTAAAACTACAGAAGTTCAGTTATAAGAACGAGAGCTGCAAGCCATTGGTGTTTTTATTATTTTTGTTGGCTTCATTGATTAGCCTCCTAGCATCCTGATTAGCATGTGACGTCTCCCCAACCTACATGTCTGTCCTGTTGGTTTGTCTGTCAGTCACACGTGTCATAACAGTCCAGCTGACTGCCCTCTCTGTCTCTCAACAGATGGTGTGTGCTGAGCTGGGTTAAAACGATGGGAGGAGACCTGGCCCTAAGGAACGGCCCTCGCTAGGAACCCTCCCTCCTCCTCCTCCTCTTCCTCCTCTTCCTCCTCCTCCTCTGCTGCCCAGGCGTCTGCGCAGCCCCCGTTCCGAGCCCCTGGCAGTCATGGCCAATCACCTTGAGCTGCTGAACGAGCTGCAGCAGCTGGACAAGGTGCCCAGCCTGGAGCGACTGCGGGCGGCCCAGAAGCGCCGGGCGCAACAGCTGAAGCGATGGGCCGCCTACGAGAAGGAGATGCAGAGCAAGAAGCGCAAGGCCGACAAGCAGCGTCGCAGCGGCGGCCTCCATGCCCTGCATGCCGAGAGCCGCAAGCGCGTCTCCTTCTCGGCCAGCGTGGCGCTGCTGGAGGCCTCGGCCAGGAACGATCCAGACGAAGGTAAGACGTGACGCCGGCCCGTCCAGACTTACAAGAGAAGATCTGTTTCTCTTTTTCCTCATATTTTAAATCATGCCCCCAGGGTGTAGCACTGTTAGCTGCCTGGCTACTCTAGCTGTTGCCCCCAGGGTGTAGCACTGTTAGCTGCCTGGCTACTCTAGCTGTTGCCCCCAGGGTGTAGCACTGTTAGCTGCCTGGATGTTCTAGCTGTTGGCTGCAGCAACTCGAGCAGGGTAGCACTGAGTGTTTTTTCCCCATTCAGACAGTATTTGGTATCCTCGAGAAACCGAGATCTATGTGAAAAATCCTTTAATGTGTTTTCCTTTAACGTGATGATGCAGAATCACCATGGTCCTAGTGGTACTGATGATGCAGAATTACTATGGTTATAATGGTACTGATGATGAGGGATCACCATGGTTACAGTGTTACTATAATGCAGGATCACCATGCTTATAGCCGTCCTTATGATGCTGACACCAGTCAGTTGTAGCTGTTCCTTCCTATTATGCTGAATCACAGCTAGACAGTTCCTCTGTAACAGCTGCAGACTTGCTGAGACCAAGCGTGGTGTGAGATAGGACATGTGTCCTCTGAGATTGGTCTTGGTGTGGCTGTGAGATGTGCAGTCTGCCTCGTTATCTTCCCATAGACTTGAGTGTCTGATAGCCACCACTGTGTAGTGTCCCAGGGAGCTATAAATGTATTAGAGCCAAATGTTGCAACAGATTGCTGTTTTGATTTCCTTCTGTTGCTGTTGCCTTCAATTGTTTTCGTTTCAGATTTGTTGTAGTGATGTGCCATTCGCCCACACTGACCTTTTGAAATCAGAGTTTATTGGTCATGTCTGTGGAGGCAGTGCACATGGACAGGGCTTTGTGGCTCTTAAAAGAAGTCGGAAATTTAACGAGGCACTAAAACGCGGTATTTGCACCATATTTGTTTTCGGAGACGCCCCACTTTGGCTCTGACTGCAGACTAGAGGTGCTAAAATTGGCTCCCTCACCCCCCACCATCCATCCTCCCACTCACCAGACCAAGCAGCAGCGCTCCCCTCAAACAAACCCTCAAATCCAAAAGTGTTAGATGGTCTGCGCCTAATGACGTGAAAGCAATGGAGAGCCTACATGCCCACTAGAGTCTCCACCCAGAGAGCCGGTGGCTGCCGTTAAAACCACTGGACGTGCAATCACACACACACACACACACACACACACACACACTCCTCAATGCCCCCCATCCCCCATGCCTGCTGTGCATGTTTCTCTGGATAAATGGAAAATGATAGTTTGGTCAGGCATGTGCTGGAGCCATATGGTAATTTCATCCATGTATTCACACAGCCAACTTTCGCTTGAAGCCAAGTTGAGCATTTGGAGTTGAGAACAGAACTTTGGACTTTGGACGCACGAGTGCACATTGCGCACACTTCCCTTCACTTCTGTCTCTTCTCTGTCTGTGTCCTCACTGGACAGAACATGGCAAAGGTCAAACTGAGACGGCCATAAAAATAATATAGCGTATTGGAGTGCTAGAGCTCAGACTTTTGCTCTGCCTTTGAGCAGAATATAATCTGCATTTGCATAGACTTGCTGCTGCGGCATGTTCTAAGAGCAGACAGGGATGTTGTTCTCCTCTCTTCATGTTCTAAGAGCAGACAGGGACGTTGTTCTCCTCTCTTTATGTTCTAAGGGCAGACAGGGACGTTGTTCTCTTTCTTAGGCATGTTCTAAGAGCGACAGGGACATTGTTCTCTCTTTGTTCGGCGTGTTCTAAGAGCAGACAGGGACGTTGTTCTCCTCTCTTCATGTTCTAAGAGCAGACAGGGACATTGTTCTCTCTTTGTTAGGCATGTTCTAAGAGCAGACAGGGACATTGTTCTCTCTTTGTTAGGCATGTTCTAAGAGCGACAGGGACATTGTTCTCTCTTTGTTAGGCATGTTCTAAGAGCAGACAGGGACGTTGTTCTCCTCTCTCTCTTTGTTATTGTCTGCTTCCTCTTAGACTTCATGAACCAGACACAAATATGGCTCTTTTAAGCTCCCTTAAGCCTTGTGCTACCTGGGAACCCCCCCACCCCCCACCCCACCCCTCCACTAGTACATTTGCGGTTCTTCTTTATGAAGTAGTCCAACATTCCAGAGGAGATGCTTGCCTGTATGAGAGTCATGGACATTGTGACAGGCTTTTTTCCCCACTGCCCCTATGCTATTGCTGAAGGTGTGTGTGTGCGTGTGTCCTTGACCCTCTGACCATTGCAGTAAGTGCCTGCTTCTCCCTTTGTTGATGGGACTCTGGCTGATGACTGCTACCACGTGTGTGACGGGACCGATGGATAAATCAGCTTGGGTTTTCCTCCAGCGCGACGCGTCTGCTTGTCGCCAGCCCAGATTACCATACAGTAGAGCTTCCTCACTGTTATTTATGCACCAGGAGGAGTCCCGAGGAGTCGTTGTAACACACTTCAAAAATCATGTTTTGCAAGAGGCCCTGATTAAATTGGTTTAAGATTGATGACAATGGCACTTTCACAAAATGGGTTTACATCCTCTTCGGTGGCCTAAAATTGATATTATCTCATTAATCTCTGGCATGGAAGACAGTCTCGCAGCAAACATACAAACAAGGTGCCCGCTGCAATATTACATTTCAGATGGACCCCTGATGACCTTGGTTTAGTGTCATTCGTTTATTCTCTGCTGTGCTGGACAGGATTTTTTGAACCGATGGCCCCGTTGGGTCATGAGTGTGGGTCAGCATGCGTGATGTCTGTTAGCCGTCACACACACACACACACAGACTGCTAACAGTGGCATGACGGTCCATTTGGTCGCCATGGCAGCTAACATGCCCGGGATTCCAGTAATCTCCTCTCGGCCCTTTTGTTTCTGATGACCACTCAAGGCCATTCTGGCTAGCGGTGAAGAGAAGTCTCACTGATGAAGGATTTAAATTTTGTATTTTTTTGTGAAAAAAAGAAAAGGGGCAATCAGCGATCCCCTTCTTGCTTCTTGTGAAGGGTATGGTAAGGAGGGTGGCGTACAATTGCCCTTGTTCTCTGGGAGCAGAGAATGTTTTGGGAGCCTGAAACTATTTGCATAGTGCCTGATTTGCTCAGCAAGAATTTGGCTTTAGATCCAGCCATCCAGCCATTTCACACCCATACACACACACACACCCATACACACACACACATGCACACACACAAACACACACATGCATATGGAGCTAAGACAAATTTAGCTCCATACATGCACACACATACATGCGCACACACGCACACACACACGCGCACACACACACACACACACACACACACACAGATAGAGAGATGCAGAGTATGAATGCATCAGTCCGCAGCATTTCTTGTTTACTGCAGTAAATTAAGCAGGTTTCCTCTGAATTAGAAATAACCCTTAACAGGGTTAAATAAACACAAAATAATAAATAGTCAATTAACCACACAAACTGAAGTGGCATCAGTGCTCTGCTCTTGAACAACAAGAGTGTAAACCAAGGCTTAAAAAGCCATCAGTGCAAACAATATTATAAACTGTATAAAAAAAGCAAAACACACAAAAAAGCTGAGTAGAAAATAAATAGTCAATTAACCACACAAACTGAATTGGCATCAGTGCTCTGCTCAAGAGTGTAAACCAAGGCTCAAAAAAGCCATTAGTGTAAAAAATATAAAATTATATATAAAAGCAACACGCACAAAACCTGAGTAGAAAATAGTCAAATTACCACACACACACTGAATTGGCTATAACAACCCAAACAGTACAGTATTGCTATCTCCTCCACACTTTACTGCTCCATCTCCATACTCCCTTCAATTTCTACTGTTTGCCCTGGCTGCAGTCCGAGCATGATGGGGAGATTCTTCTTCTATTCACAAAGGTGATCATTTCAACATGCTCAGGTGTCAGCCTGCTCCTGTGCTCATCAATGATAAGTGAGACTGCGCTAAAAAGCCTCTCACTGTTGATTTTAAAAGCGAAACTGATGCCACAACTGGTCTGGGTTTGCTGAAGTAACCTAGGCTACAGGCTGCATTTATTACAGAAAATCAAGCAACATAGCATGTAGGCCTATCTACACCAGCTGTCCCCAACCACCGGGCCGCGGCCCGGACATTCCTAACCGGGCCGTAGCCTACGACATGAGTTTAAAAAAAAATGCATGCAAACTAAATTAAATTTAATTCGCAATAATGTCACGTTTTTACAAGACATAGGCCTATATGCAGTTGTTTGATTGCACCCATGTTTGCATTTTGCAAGGTCTATTTTCTTACGTCTGTCTGTCCCGCCTTCAACACTTTTACATATTTCCTTCAGCGCTGCGCAGCCTCAGGTCAGCTCACTTCACCTTCTTAGCAAACGGTAGTGTCACACGAAGTTAGCTAAATTGCTAGAATGAGCAACAAAAAACCAGCATCTTTAGCAGGTCACTGGCCAGAGTGTTTGAGTTGCGAGAGCCGCTGCAGAGATTTCTTACAGAAAAAAAGTCACCGTTAGCTGCACATTTTAGTGATGAGGACTGGGTGTCAAAACTCGCTTACCTGTGTGACATATTCGGGTTGCTTAATGACCTCAACCTGTCACTCCAGGGGAGAATGACGACTGTCTTTAAACTGGCAGATAAAGTCGCTGCATTTAAAGCTGCATTTAAAGCCAAGCTTGATTTGTGGGGACGACAAGTGGACCGGGGTATTTGATATGTTCCAAACAGTAGTGGGGGTTTTGGGAGAGACTGAGGCAGGGCCCTTTCTCTCGCAGCTGGTCTTGTGATCACCTTGTTGCGCTTTCAAATGAGTTTGGCGTTACTTCCCATCCTCCAAAGATCCACGGCAAACCAATGAGTGGGTCCATAACCCATTTGTCAATATTGAATAGTCCTAACTTGTCAGCGCAGGAGGAAGAGCAGTTGATCGAAATTGCAAATGACGGTGGTCTTAAGAGTGTGTATAAGGAAAACCTCTCTGGCGGGTTTTGGATCAAAACCAAAGCAGAATATCGAGATAGCCGTAAAAGCTGAAAGCGTTGCTACCATTTCCCACCACATTATCTATGCGAGGCGGGTTTTCGGCAATGACTGCAACTAAGACCAAATTGCGCAATCGACTGGACATTTTTAAACTGTCTCTGTCACTGTCACTGTCTTCCATCACCCCCAGATGGAACCTTCTTGTTCAACAAGAACCTTCTTGTTCTTGGGCAACAAGCACAGGGCTCCCACTGATTATATTCGTAATGCACGTTTAGTTCCCATGTTTTGTTCCCATATTTTGTTAAGCATGTACACACTTATAGATGTAGCTTCAAGTTGTTCAATATTCATAGTTCACATTGTTCAATTTTCACTTCTTCAAGTTCACATTTTTCACATGTTTAAGAGATCGTTACCTTCACTGTTCATACATAACTGGAGCTAGTTCTTTTCAAGTAATGTGCATGCACAACACATATGGAACATGGAACCCCCCCACGCCGGTCCACGAAAAAAAAATAGGAAACAAACCGGTCCATGGTACATAAAAGGTTGGGGACCCCTGATCTACACTATTTACAGACAGGAGCTTAAGTTTACCGCGACAACAGCTGTCACTAATTCACATCGTCGTAGGCTGCGCCGATGCACAGACTAAACGATAAAAAAAGTTATGATAGCCTACTGGAAGCTTCTACCCTTTTGGATGTGTAGAGTTGTAGGCCTAGGTGCACTTAGTTGTTAGCGATTGACCAGGTTGCTTTTTGAAATGAAATGCGTTTTTAGGCTAGCCGATTGTAAAAATAGGGAAATTAAAGTGCGTGCTGTGCCTAGATGCATTACACAAACAATCTTAAATCGCGGAGATAACATTCGTTAGACAGGCAAAGCTGTCAGCAGCAACATGCATAAGAGCCTTAATAGTAAGAGGGTCTCGCGGACACTCGCGGTCACGGTTAACATTAGGCTATATTAATTCAACTGTGACATGAAATGTTTGCCTTGTCTCCTTTATAAAAAGGCATCCGGGTTCCACACCTATATAATCACACAGCCTATGTGAATCATTGCCTTTAATTCACTGTTCCTCTGAAAGACCAGAAATGCTATTCAGTGCATTGTCACGTTTCTGACTCCCTCACCCCTGAATCCCCATGAATGCTTACTTGGTGAAGTCATCATCCCAGGCCTTTTGCATTCAGGAGGCTGCTGCTGAATTATTGAATCGCTCCCATCGCAGCTGCCGTAGGACTGGATTCCAACTCTTTTGGGTAATGACTCTGAGATTGCCTCTCTCCCTTTGTGATGCTCGCAATAGAGACAGATTGCTTTTCTGGGTTCCTCAGCCCCCATTATATGCTCTCTTGCGTGGAGATGGACTCGCCAGAAGTTGAAGGTGAGGTCAAGTGTGGACGGTGTGGCTGTGGACAGAGGACTGAGGCAGAGGAATGTCAATTGCAATCCTTTGCATTCTAGAACTGGGAAGTTTTTTATTAAGATCATTCTTAATCATGGAAGCGGAGGAAAGTGAATGATTCTTCTGCCTTTCCTAAATTCATGTTGCTGCTGTGAGTGATCTGAGAAGGAACTGACAGGTGCTTGGCTGTTGTCATTCAAGCATCTTTGAGTGCTTTGGGTGTTTTAGGCTAAACTAATCTCAACTTGTTCAACTTGTTCATCTCAACTTGTTCACATGGGACCCTCAAGCACACACACACACACACACACACACACACACACACACACACACACACACACACACAATGTTACCTACCGTTTTCACACAACAGGAAGTGGACGCGCTCTGTTTCCTGTTGCCATTGCAGACTCGTGACCACAACGTGCTGTGTTTCCGAAAGGCCACCTGCCTCCACATTTGTTTAGTATTGAGAAATGGTGTGACTGCAGAGACAGACTCAGGGCAAGATCATCCCACACCGCCTTGGCTGCCAGCCCCACACACACTGCTCTAGCGTGGCAGTGCCAACCCCACACACTGCTCTAGCATGGCTGTGCCAACCCCACACACTGCTCTACACACTGCTCTAGCGTGGCAGTGCCAACCCCACACACTGCTCTAGCATGGCTGTGCCAACCCCACACACTGCTCTACACACTGCTCTAGCATGGTAGTGCCAACCCCACACACTGCTCTAGCATGGCTGTGCCAACCCCACACACTGCTCCACACACTGCTCTACACACTGCTCTAGCGTGGCAGTGTCAACCCCACACACTGCTCTAGCGTGGCAGTGCCAACCCCACACACTGCTCTACACACTGCTCTAGCATGGCAGTGTCAACCCCACACACTGCTCTAGCATGGCAGTGCCAACCCCACACACGACTCTAGCATGGCAGTGCCAACCCCACACACTGCTCTAGCATGGCAGTGCCAACCCCACACACTGCTCTAGCGTGGCATTAAACCCACCATAGAGGGTTGGGAGGGAAGGGGAACCTGCTGTGAGCCTCTGGTGTCTGAGGGTTCGCCATTGACACTTGTCGCCTGAAGGGCGCTTGTGTTCACACGACACCACACTGCACAGCACGGCGCCAGCTCTGTGGCTTTAATTGTTGCTCTTTGTCCCTTACTGAAAACGATTTTCTGTCTGCGGTGGCATTTTGAAGAAGTGGGCTGGTGGCTTCAAATCAGTGGCTTTGTGCCCGTGCAAGAGGAGGAGGAGGAGAGGAGGAGCAGGCGAGAGGAGCTCTTGTCTCACACTTGAGAATGTGAGCTCCCGTCTAATGGAATATTCATATATCGTAATTGGGCTCCCATTTGTGAAGCGTTTGCCGCGGACTTGACTGTGTGTGCTTTGTCCGGTCAGGTGTACGCCGACTGGGCACCTCTAAAGGGTCTGTCATCTCCCAGAGGCCGGCCAGGACCCGCGTTCTGTGCGAAGGCTGCAGCGGGCTTATCTTACTCTCAGACGCGCTGTGGCTGTAATTGAGTGCCACTAAAAAGAGAGCGATGGCCCTGGAGCTGCTGTGGGAGCGGACCCCGTTGGAGCTGCTCCGACATGGAAGGGAGAATTCTTTTAGCACGGTCGAGGCGAGACATCACACGTGGGCAGCGTTGTTATGAAGACAAAGCAGAAGTATGAAAAGAAGTCTCTAAAAGGAATGTAGTAATCAGTGTGCACTGGGTCAGATTTTGTTAGTGTTTTAACTACAAGCACAGTTGCTCATAAAAATCTCTGGTGGGCATTGCAGTCTGGAGCTGAGTGAAAATATTGAACCACAAGTATTATTATCACAAGAATCCACAGCAGCATATAACACCAGTCTTTCTTTTTAATAACTTTAATGGATGTTTGTAATAAGCCATTCAGTCAAGTCAAGTTTATTTATAAAGCACATTTCATACACAGAGGTCATTCAATGTGCTTTACATAAACAAAAGCAAACAGTAATAACAAATAAAAGCATAAAAGGGCAATAGTGAAAGAATAGTTTAAAAGGTAAAGATCATAATAACATAAAATAAAAATAAATGAATAATAATAAAAAACATAAAACGCACAAGGTAAAATCATTTAAAAATAAAGAATATTGTAGAATTTGTAACTCAGTGCAGTTATCAGAAAGCATCTGAGAAGAGTTTGGTCTTAAGTCTAGATTTAAAACTGGCTACAGTTGGGGCCTTTTTAATATCATCCGGAAGTTGGTCACTCAGTCTTCTTTTAGGCATGATGAATATATGCAGGCCATCAGCCCTTTAGCGGCCTTGTGTTGTCTACATAGTGGAGTGATTGCGTAAGGTCTTTGTGTAGGAATCTGGACAGTGCGACTGTCAGCTGGCCGTCAAACTAAGCGCAGCTGAGTCGCTCATCCATGGTCCTCGTCCAGCTCACTGAATTTCACCGCTTAAGATGTCTTTGGCTTTGGAGCAGCACAAATCCCTGCCGTGAGCTGCCTCACCCTGCCAGTCTGTCTTCGTCTGGCCTCACAGCTCAGTTGCTCAGTTTCCCCTCATTCCTGCACATTCATTCTCAGATCATATTCTCATATCATAACATATTCTCATATCTCATAACATATTCTCATATCTCAGATCATATTCTCATATCTCAGATCATATTCTCATATTCTCATATCTCATAACATATTCTCATATCTCATATCATATTGTCATATATCATATTCTCATATCTCATAACATATTCTCATATCTCATATCATATTCTCATATTCTCATATCTCATATCATATTCTCATATATCATATTCTCATATCTCATAACATATTCTCATATCTCATATCATATTCTCATATCATATTCTCATATATCATATTCTCATATCTCATATCCATATATCATATTCTCATATCTCATATCATATTCCTCATATCTCATAACATATTCTCATATCTCAGATCATATTCTCATATATCATATTCTCATATCTCAGATCATATTCTCATATCATAACATATTCTCATATCTCAGATCATATTCTCATATCTCAGATCATATTCTCATATCTCATATCATATTGTCATATATCATATTCTCATATCATAACATATTCTCATATCTCATATCATATTGTCATATATCATATTCTCATATCATAACATATTCTCATATCTCATATCCTTATTCTCATATCATAACATATTCTCATATCTCATAACATATTCCTCATATCTCATAACATATTCTCATATCTCAGATCATATTCTCATATCATATTCTCATATCTCATAACATATTCTCATATCTCATATCCTTATTCTCATATCTCATATCATATTGTCATATATCATATTCTCATATCTCATATCCTTATTCTCATATCTCAGATCATACTCATATCATATTCTCCATCTCTCCCACTCTTTCTCATTTACTCCACCTTCTTAGTGGCTTTCCTCTGGCTTCAAACCCTCTCTCATTCTCTCTCATTTTTTTCTTTCGTTCTTTTCTTACTTTGGCCCTATTCCACCCCTCGTCATCTCTCTCATTTTCACAGCCTTCTTATGAGTTTCTTCTGAGTGCCTTAGAAGTTTAATTACCAGCGTCAGGAACCGGTTCCCTTGTTCCACCTCCCCTCCTCTTGTCTGCGTCGGCCCTCCTGACGAACGGCCTCTCTCCACCCCATTGAGATCAGAGGGGAGCCATCTCTCTGCTAAATTAACTAATTGGGAAAAAATGGCGTAGGGGGCCCCAGTTCTGACAAATAGTCCCTTTCAAAGATGGCAGCTGCTTGTTAACCCTTCACTTTGTCATCCCTTTCTTCTGCCGCTTCTGTTCTCGTACTAATTGGAGTGTTCCGCACGTCGTCATAGCGATTATAATATTGTGACTGTATGTCATACATGCGTCTTTGAGGACTTTTTTTCCCTGTTTGACTTGGTAAGTGGGTTGTACGATAGTATCACTATGTGACCACTTATGAATAAGGGCTGGCTTGTGAATGTTATAAGAGGCACTACTGACTGACGCACACACACACACACACACAACCACAAATCTCACACACTGCTGCCACCCAGAACACGTTCACAGTGGCCCCCGGTTGAGTCACCGCCAGCATAATATGGTTATTAAGGAGCAGAATTACCTACACTAGGGGCAACAAACAAACAAACAAACAAACAAACAAACAAACAAACAAACAAACAAACAAACAAGAGCAAAGTGGATGAAAGAGACTTATAGACGTTCACACAGAGATGGTGCTTCCTGTGGGGCTGCATATGTAAATCAGCCCAAGGCTAACTCTGGTGCAATGCATCAAATGGTTACATTTATGTTTTAATTGCACACTGTCCCTTACAAATAAAATTGAAATCGAGAAGGGCAATTCCACGTCCATATCGCCAACACAATGGCATGGTATGGTATGATGGAAATGATGATTACTTCAAATTTGAGCATTCACTGAACAGACATGAAAAACTTCACATAATCATTCGCATCATACAAATACCATGGCATTTAGTTGCCGTTATGGACGTGACAGTTTTGTGTGGAATTGCCCAGAAATAAAAGGAGGGACAAAGACAGTTTAAGAGAATCTGCTGCTCTTAGTGTATTCATTCTAAAGCCGAAGCCATTATTGCTGCAGTACCATCAGTCTAACTGAACTCAAGCATTTGGCCTTTGAGCCCCAGGGGGTCATTTCTGATAGACAACACGCTAAATCCCCTCTTCCAGCTTTCAGTCGCTTATTTCCTGTGATCCTTTCATCTTCAACCCCCCCACACACACACACACACACACACACACACACACACACACACACACATACACACATACATACATACACACACGCACACACACACTTCACCTTTGACAACCTTTACTCTGTGTTGAATATAATTAGAGTGCTGCTGTTCATTTCCTCCTGTTGGATGCGGCTGCATTTGAAAATGTACCTGGGTGGGGGGGGGGGTCGGTGGCCGAGGCAAATGATTTGGAAAATGGGCTCATAAGGAGCTGTCCGCTCCCCACGGCAGAGCACATCGGGTGAGATTAACGGCCGCTGGGTAGCCTCTCCCCCGCAGGTGAGGTCTGCGTGATCCGGAATGATCCGGAATACCACATGAATCGATCAGCGGCGTGCTGGCGTTTTATCTTCATTACGGGGGGTTGATTCTCCTAAAAGCCAGCCGGGAAGCGTGCGGAAAATGGTGCTGCTGAGTTCAGATGAGACGAGACGAGACGAGACGAGACCTTTTCACTTCCCTGGGATCGGCCACAGATGAGATGAGCCCTTTTCGCTTCCCTGGGATCGGCCACAGAGTGAACACCACATATAAAGGCTTTTTTCATTTACCTCCCATAGTGGCTGGGGAAAAGTAATGGCTGCCCAAAGTCTGATGTTCTCAAAGTGTGTGTGTGTGTGTGTGCGTGCGTGTGCACTGCCTTAACACATCAGCGAATGTTTGCAAATGCAAATGTGTTTCTATCCTCCTCCTATATGGACACGTGGCATTTCCGGAGTGCAGTGGGGGGTGTTTTGGGGGTTTTTTTGGGGTTTTTTGGGGGTATAACATGAGTAATCTCCAGGTTGTTAATTGGATGATGTGGGAATTAAATCCCTTCCTCCCCATTCAGCAGATCTGAGACCCTCAGCTCCACCCCACCCCTCCCCTCCCTAAACTGATCCTCCTCAGTAGGGATTTGGTGGACTGCAATGGGCATTGGGATTACCTAACAGTGATGGATTAAATTATCCTGTGGCTGTCATTGGTCTCATTCAGGGAGTCAGAAGAGATGATGAGGGTGATGGTGATGATGACAATAATGTGGAGGAGAATGATGTAGGCCATGATCTACAGTATATGATATATGATTATTATTTAATTGTTGTTGTTGTTGCTGCTGTTATTGACATGGTATTGGTCAGAGCTGAGGGTCAGTTCTCCATCAACTCAGCTCCAGTGTGTTCTAATCACAGTTTCCGGATTTGTTTGAAAATCCCATTTGCCCTTTGCAATGGATTAGGAGTGTTCCTCCTCTCATGGATTTGTTGGTTGTGCAGGTTTTGTGTGGTCTGAAATATTTATCAAGCTATGTATTGTTTGATAAACATTTCTATATTTTGACTGTGACAGTAACACACACACACACACACACACAGAGGGAGGTTTTTTGGCATCCTCTGGTATTATTTTTCTTTCGACTTCGCCCACACAAGCAATCATGTCAAACAAGCTTTGAGCTGCCTTGCCTACCCCCATCTGCTAGCAGTAGCGCTTGGGCTCAACGCAGAATTAGCATTGGCATTAGCATGTGTCTCTTTCAGTTGATGGTGACATTTGCCCATGAGCGCGTCTATCTCCGTTCTCGGAAATGCTTGTCTTGCTCGTAATGGAAGGTAGTCTGGGCTTATCTTAATTCCTTTGATATTTGCTTGTTAGTCTGCACACTGTATCTAATTGGACGGAGGCGGAGGGCAAGAGATAGGGACGTCAGTGAGGCTGTGCCTGTGCTCAACCGCCAAGTAAGGACACATTTATGCTTCTGTGCACGAAGCAGACGCTCTCTTCCTCTCTCTTCCTCCCTCTCTCTCTTTCTCTTTCTCTCTCTCTCTCTCTCTCTCTTTTTCTCTTTCTCTCTCTCTGTCTGTCTCTCTCTCTTCCTCTCTCTGTCTCTCTCTCTCTGTCTCTCTCTCTCTATCTATCTATCTATCTCTCTCTCTCTCTCTCTCTCTCTTTTTCTCTTTCTCTCTCTCTGTCTGTCTCTCTCTCTTCCTCTCTCTGTCTCTCTCTCTCTGTCTCTCTCTCTATCTATCTATCTATCTATCTATCTCTCTCTCTTTTTTTCTCTTTCTCTCTCTCTGTCTGTCTCTCTCTCTTCCTCTCTCTCTCTCTGTCTCTCTCTTCTTCCTCTCTCTCTCTGTCTCTCTCTCTCTCTCTCTCTCTGCAGGGTCTCTTGTGAGTTTCAGAGATTAAAGATGAGATTATAGTCTCACACGCATTCCTGTGCATTCACTCTGTAACAGAAATGGAACATATGTGACCAGTTTGTTGATATGAGTATATATGAGTGTATAAAACACAGAGTTCCTCACTCAGAGTGGGCGGTAGTGCTGTTGGAAGTGTTCTGGGTTAATCGTGGGGAATTGCAGTTCAGCGATGGGTTTTGAGGAACAGATGTCTACATTCTCAAACATTTTTTCATTCTTCATTCCTCCTGTATTTTGACTCTCCCAAGTGGCCCTGTCACTGGGGAGAGGAGCGGCATCTGAACATCTGTGTGTAGAAGCCTCCATCTGACAGCCTTCAACTCACTTTGTCTCGTACTCTATCTCACTCTTCTCTCTCTCTCTCCTCACTTCTCTCTCTCTCTCTCCTCACTTCTCTCTCTCTCTCTCTCTCTGTCTCTCTGTCTCTTTTCATGTGTGTGTCTGTGTACCTGACTCATTCATACACAGTACATATACTCAGACAACACATAAAAGAACAATCCCTTGACACTGGCTTCCTCTCCAAACTCAATCTTTTGGAAACACACACACACACACACACACACACACACACACACACACACACTCTCACTCACTCACATACACACACTCTCACTCACTCACATACACACACACACACTATATTATATTTCCATTCATGGCATTATGGAACCAGCATACACACACACTCAGATAAATACACACCCACATACACACACACATCTCTAACATAATTTCAGCTTGAATGAGCTAATCCTCGGGCTCTGGAAAGTAGGCCACCAGGCAGCGCAGCGCAGCGGGGCCCGTAAATGAGCCTCTCATCCATAAGCCCCAGCACCCCTCTATCATCCATAAGCCCCAGCACCCCTCTCATCCGGGGCCCGTAAATGAGCCCCAACACCCCTCTGTCATCCGGGGGAGCAGGAGACGCAGACCACCCTCAGAGCTGTGCTGTGCCCATTGCAACAGCAGCACACTCTAAACACAGTACCCTTCAGCTGAGCAGGGGTGAGAGAACAGACCAGTGCCCTTCAGCTGGGCAGGGGCGAGAGAACAGACCAGTGCCCTCCAGTGCCCTTCAGCTGAGCAGGGGTAAGAGAACAGACCAGTCCCCTCCAGTGTAGGGCTGGGCGATATATCGGTATTACGACTACGACCGATATATTTTTGAAAACGATATGTAGTTGAGACAATATCGTAATACCGGTATTATGTCAAATAATGGGCCATTTTATCAAAGCCACTTGCTCTTCTGTGTTCAGACTAGCACTACAAACTTTCAAACATGACGGACACTGAGTCAGATTTTGTTTACCTTGATCAGAGGTTGGTGCTGATGCCTATTCCTTCGGCACATCAACGGCTAGACCGAGAATTCTCGTTGTGAAATCAAAATTCCACTGGAGCTCCAAGCGGTTTTGTACACGCAGATTTAAGTTACAACACTGTTTACAGCTCTTCGACTCACGGTAAAATGTCATTTTTGGTACATAGCCTAGCTAATTTAAATACACTGAATGCTTGCGTTTAGCGATATACAGTAGCAGATCTAAAGTCCTCAGGGAGACAACCTACACGCTGATTTTATTAAGAGGATATGCACGCGACTCGCGAGCAGTTAGGGCATAATTTTTTATGATTCCTGAAACCCCATTCAATCGTGCATAGGGATTTTTCTTACGAACCGGAACATGCAAAAATGAACGCATACAAAACGACGATAGCGTCCATCATACTCTTGATGAGTGACTCAGTTACGTTGTTTAAGTAGCCTAATTGTTTAAAACAATTTTTTTTGTTGATAGCAACATGTCTAGGCCATCATAGTCTACATTGGCTTGTCATCTAGACCCCATCAAACCCTTACAGGTAAAAAAACTGCATTGTGTGACAAAACTGCAGGTTTTTTCAATATTGTTGTGCCCAAAATAGCCTATTGCATTGTGCAGTATAGGCCTGCGTTGTCAGTCAGGGTCAACTTTTGTTCTTTTGTTATTTGCACAGCTTTATCAGAGCAACTGTAGCCTATGCCTATGTTATTGTTTACACTTTTTTGCACAGCTCTGTTAGAGCAGTCTGAAATGAATATAATTAAAACTGGCAGTGTTGTCGTAATTGTTGTGTTGAGTGAATATATGAAGCACTTCGCTCTTTCTGTTTGAAATATCAATATCGATATCGTATATCGCCAATCAGCCCCAAAATATCGGGACATCAGTTTTGGTCCATATCGCCCAGCCCTACTCCAGTGCCCTTCAGCTGAGCAGGGGTAAGAGAACAGACCAGTCCCCTTCAGTGCCCTTCAGCTGAGCAGGGGTAAGAGAACAGACCAGTGCCCTTCAGCTGAGCAGGGGTAAGAGAACAGACCAGTGCCCTCCAGTGCCCTTCAGCTGAGCAGGGGCGAGAGAACAGACCAGTGCCCTCTAGTGCCCTTCAGCTGAGCAGGGGTAAGAGAACAGACCAGTGCCCTTCAGCTGAGCAGGGGTGAGGGAACAGACCAGTGCCCTTCAGCTGAGCAGGGGTGAGGGAACAGACCAGTGCCCTTCAGCTGAGCAGGGGTGAGAGAACAGACCAGTCCCAGCACTGCTGGAGCCACGAATGGACTTTTAATGGCTTAAAGAGTTTCGCAGCGTTCATTAACAGAGATGTACAAGTCCGGCTTCAGAAAGTAAAAGTCCTACCATGTATTGCACCAGTGCATTTCACTAATTAGCTCATCTACCTGGCTAAGGAGCTGTGCTAATTACAGTAGAATCAGCTGATTTAGTAAATGGTTGGAGCAAATATGTGGCAGGACTTTTACTTTCTGAAGCTGGACTTTTACAACTCTGCTCATTAGGAATGGAGACAACACTTGAACGCTTCATTCAAGTGACTCAAGACACGTCGGCATAATTTGACTGCGGAAGCCGTGTTTTGTAAGTATGGTGATGAGGCCTGTTGTTGTTCTGCAGAGGTTTAGCTGCTGTTTCATCAGCTAGTTAGTAACACAAGAGAGGCCTATTAGTGCCAGTGCTTCCACACACACACAAAGATGCTATTAAAAGGAGGTCTCTGAGAAGGTAGCCATTCATGGGTTAATTATGTCACACTTTAACATGGCTAATTATAAAAATGGATTTCCATTTTCCCTATGTCCTATTAAAGCCAATGTCAAGTTGGTCAGAAGGGGAGGAGGCATTCAAAGCGTCCATGTCCTACTTCTCATGCAGAGAGGACGATGTGCATTCATATGATTAAGGCTGTGTGATGACGCTAATGTGATGTCTGTTGTGCTGTGGTGGAGTAGGCAGCTTATTTGTGAACAGATTGTGTGTGTGTGTGTGTGTGTGTGTTTGTGTGTGAATGCTTCCTAAGTGCTGTTTTTTCTGGTCCAAAGCTGGGCAATTTTGGCGGTGTCCTCTGCGATATTCTAAAAGCCTAGCAGATGTCGGTGGATAGGCTGCGATCAACACAACTCACCACGCACCCTCCTGCTGGGAGCCCTCTCTCTGCTGTGTGTACACATACATGTACAGTCACAAGCTTTTACACACACACACACACACACACACACACACGCACACACTCTCTCTCTCAACTCAAAACACCTGATGTACACACATGCACACTCACACACACCCTCTCTCAACTCAAAACACCTGATGTACACACATGTGTGCACACACACACACACACACACACACACACACACACACACACACTCTCAACTCAAAACACCTGATGTGTACACACACACACACACACACACACACACAGAGTATCTTTCAGGTCCCTCTGACCCAGCTCTTTCTCTGGCCAGACTGGTGCTCTGATATCTTCTCAGATTTGGGGAGTCTGCACTGTCTCTCTTATCAGGCATCTGCTCCGAGCCGTAATGGCCGCCGGCAGGCCGCAGTATCCTCCTCCATCCTCGGTCGGACTGTCCGATAAGCGTGGGCGGGGTCCGGCGCCCCCTGGCTCTTGTTTATTGACGTTTGTGTTATCTTTTGGGAAGCATCGCAGACCCCCTCCCTGGCTCGGTATGTGATGCACCCGCCCAGGAAGAGAGAGAGAGAGGGAGGGAGAGAGAGAGAGAGTTATTTGCTCTGTCATATTGGCTGTTTTTTTTGTTCTTTTGTCGTTGGAAAGAATGAAGCATTGGGAGGGAAAAAACAGATGAGATAAAAGCTATGGAGACTTGTCCAGTGGGTTATGTGCAGTAAGAGGAGCAGTTATCAGGCTGCGATCTGCAGTCAGCGTCTCGCTTGGGGGGGAAAGAAGATGGTGGGCACGCAGAATAAATAATAAATAGATACCAATCACCCTAACGGCACTCGTCATCAGTCCTCTTTCTTTAATCTCTCTCTCTCTCTCTCTCTCTCTCTCTCTCTCTCTCTCTCTCTGTCACTCTCCTGCTCTTCTCAGATCACTTGTCTTCCTCTCTGTCAAATACACGTTTCCATTTATAGCCAACTGTGGCTGTGGTCTCTTGGAAGAGGATGTTGAAGCACACGGAGAGAAAAAGAAACAGAAGGAGGGAGAGAGTGGGGGAGAGAGAAAGAGCGAGAGAGAGAGAGATGGAGAGAGAGAGAGATGGAGAAGAGAGAGAGGGAGAGCGAGAGATGGAGAAGAGAGAGAGAGATGGAGAAGAAAGAGATGGAGAGAGAGATGGAGAAGAGAGAGAGATGGAGAAGAGAGAGAGAGAGAGATGGAAAAGAGAGAGATGGAGAGAGAGATGGAGAAGAGAGAGAGAGAGAGAGATGGAGAAGAGAGGTTGTCAGTGGGTTTCTCTGAAGTGCACTCTAGTGTGTCTAAAGGCTGATCGGGGGTCTCTCGCCCCACTCTGCTCTGCTGTGCCGTGCCGTGCCATGCTGTTTCATGCGTGGGGTAGGAGCGGGGCCGACTGCCCAGGGCTAAGCATATGGAACTGCTGCATCTGTTTAAGGCAGGCAGGATAATCTATAATTAGCCCCAATGAAGCTGTTTGCCTCAATCAATGGGCTTAGGCCCAGAGGGGGATGGGAAGGAAGCAGTCCTCTCCTGGGCTATTGGAATGCATCATGGGGGAGCATGTGTGTACATTGGAATATTAAGTTTGGTTTGTATTTTTTGTGTGTTTGTTTAACTAGTATTAATCAGGGTGTATGAGTGTGTGTAGAGTACACGATTACGTATACGTGTGTGTGTTAGGGGTGGGCGATATGGACAAAAAATAATATCTCGATATTTTTTGTGATTTTGACGATGACGATAATTAGTCGATATCCTTTAAAAGAAATTTGTAAAAGTCTGAGTTACTTTACAGCTCATTATTTATGAATAGCATCAATACAATAATAACAAATAACCTAACCTTTTTAACCAAATCAACCAATGCATTGTCACTCCGACACATTCCCAATTCTGCCCCCACTTGTGTGGCAATGACATGGTCTAGCCATGTCACATGGGGCAGCCGTGGCCTACTGGTTAGCACTTCGGACCTGTAACCGGAGGGTTGCCGGTTCGAACCCCGACCAGTAGGCCACGGCTGAAGTGCCCTTGAGCAAGGCACCTAAACCCTCACTGCTCCCCGAGCACCGCTGTTGATGCAGGCAGCTCACTGCGCTGGGATTAGTGTGTGCTTCACTTCACTGTACACTGTGTGCTGTGTGTGTTTCACTAATTCACAGATTGGGATAAATGCAGAGACCAAATTTCCCTCACGGGATCAAAAGAGTATATATACTTATATATATATATATATATATATATATATATATAGCTAGCTACATTAGAGAAGATGAATAGGCCTAGGCCTAACAGTTTCCCAAGAGAAAGTCTGAAGCTGAAGTTCCCTTCAAAAACCTTTACTTAGGATTTACTGTAAAACTAAGCAGACCAACAGAGTACATCTCAGTCATTTCCTTTGAGGTTTTGTTTAAGAGAAATCATGTAGGCTAACATTCCAAGTTACAGAATAGAAACTAATGTGTTAGCTTATGGCTAATGTATATGCGAAATCCCATAGAGATGCTAACGGTTAGCATAATCGATATTAGAGCGAACTTCAGTCCATTTACAAAAGGGTTAGGCCTACATGAGAAGAATTCTTTGTTTACAACTACGACTATTAAAATACTCAAAGGCTAATGTTTTCTCTCCATATAATACCATGTAGGAAAAAACGTGACTCATCAATGCTACTTGAACAGAAGTAGCCACACAAAATCCCAAGTAGCCTCTCGCTGCACAAAATAAACATTAGGCATGCGTGTGACAATGTGGACCCACTAGTGATCATGTGACACTTGCTCTGCTGCTTCTCTCGCATAGCCTACACCTCCTGGATTTAGTGAATGTATGGGGTTTCAATGCGTGATTTCGAGTGTTTTTTTCCATAAGTAATTTAAATACTCGATAATGTAAATTTGCACATCGTTAAAACAACAATCACGATATTATCGCAGACAATATATATAGCCCACCCCTAGTGTGTGTCTGTGTCTGTGTGTGTGTGTCTGTGTGTGTGTGTGTGTGTGCTCGCTCCATGACTGATTAAAGGTTCTCGGTGGAGTGGTAGAATGTTTGGGCGAGGAACCAGACGGTGACGGGCCCTCTCATTACAACATTAGAGCCCCTCTAGTCCATCTGGAGGAGCAGCGCATTGGAGGACCTTAGCTGAATCGAGAATCGGCTTTGCATAAGTCTTATGTTTTCCAAGTCACTGACTTCTTTCATGCCAATGTTGTGCAGACGAATGTCTGTGGTGATACGTTGGTGGTCTGTTGTTGTGCCTGGTGGTATGTGTTGTCTGTGGTGATACGTTGGTGGTCTGTTGTTGTGCCTGGTGGTATGTGTTGTCTGTGGTGATACGTGGTGGTCTGTTGTTGTGCCTGGTGGTATGTGTTGTCTGTGGTGATACGTGGTGGTCTGTTGTTGTGCCTGGTGGTATGTGTTGTCTGTGGTGATACGTGGTGGTCTGTTGTTGTGCCTGGTGGTATGTGTTCCTGAGCTATAGTGTGGGTGAAATAGGAGTAAGGGGACATAGTAGCCTTTTTAGGAAGAAGATATATCTCTTCTTTTCTCTGTGTCTCTCTCTCACTCTCTCTCTCTTTTCTCACTTTCTCAAACTCTTACTCATCTCTTTTTCTCAGTCTGTCTCTCGCTGGGCTTTACACCACGCACACACACATCCTCACAGTGTGTTTGTTGTGTGGGCATGCATTTATGCACGCTGTGGCGGATATGTGTTTGCAAACATCACTCAGCATCTCATCGGTGCCAGTACAGATACCCCACAGCCTTTTCTCTCTCTCTCTCTCTCTCTCTCTCTCTTTTCCTTTCTTTCTTTCTTTCTTTCTTTCTTTCTTTCTCTTTCTCTCTCTTCTCTCTCTCTCTCTTTCTTTCTTTCTTTCTTTCTTTCTTTCTTTCTTTCTTTCTTTCTTTCTTTCTTTCTTTCTCTTTCTCTCTCTTCTCTCTCTCTCTCTCTCTCTCTCTCTCTCTCTCTTGCTCTCTCTTTATCTTTCTTTCTCTCTCTTTCTCTCTCTCCTCTCCTCTCCTCTCTTCCTCTAATCCACTCCTACCCAAGATCCTCTTCCAGAACCACCTCCATCCCAGCATGCACTGGGCTGCTCTGATTTGTATGCCTGACTACTGGCACCAGTGTGAG
>NC_063198.1:32444896-32452396 GCF_017589495.1 Alosa alosa
GTGGGTGAGATAGGAGTGTGTGTGTGTGTATGGGTGGGTGAGATAGAGTGTGTGTGTGTGTGTGTGGGTGAGATAGAGAGTGTGTGTGGGTGATGGCTTTCTCAGGGCAGGGAGCTCTGTCCCACTGAGAGAGTGAAAGCAGCGATGCAGCACAGAGCAGCATGGCATCAGCAGGCCTGTGTGTGTGTGTGTGTGTGTGTGTGTGAGATGCAGCACAGAGCAGCATGGCATCAGCAGGCCTGTGTGTGTGTGTGTGTGTGTGTGTGAGATGCAGCACAGAGCAGCATGGCATCAGCAGGCCTGTGTGTGTGTGTGTGTGTGTGAGATGCAGCACAGAGCATCCCGTGTGTGCTGCCCATCCCCACTCACATCTCTGCAGCGCGTCATAAACAGACAGCTTAACAAACACACACTCACTCACACTCACACACACACACATGCGCACCCACACGCGCACATTTACAAGTGAAAACACACTCACTTGCCCGCACATATTCAGTACGCACGCACACACGCACACACTCCGGGGTTCGAACTGGCAACCCTCCGGTTACAGGTCCGAAGTGCTAACAAGTAGGCCACGACCAGTAGCCGCGTAATGAAGGCGTTATGAAGAGTGAGCTTTGTTATGAAACGGCAGGTCAGCCCCTGTGGCGTGGGACTGGGGGGCCTCGAGCCGGACCGCATCCGCTGTTGTCACCCGGGGGACATGTGGGCAATGCGCTGGTGTTTGGAGCGTCACGTCACACGTCACAACCCCACGAGTTGTTTGTTTCTGTTTCCTGTTTTGGTTTTGAATTTAACAAAAAACAAAAAACAAAAGTACCTTTTGCCCACTACAGTACCTGCCCTATAACTCGCTGTGTGTCAGTTCACTGACCATCATGCTGGTTACGTAATTGTTCCTTTTTTGTTGTTGTAATTTTGCAGATGTGGTTTGTCAGTGTGCATCAAGCTTGTGTGGCGTTGCCTGTGGCATAACCAAGCCTCTGTGCTCTCCTGTGTTACAGTGCGCTACCTACTGAAGAACAACGTCAGCCCAGACCTGTGCAACGAAGATGGCCTCACTGCTCTGCACCAGGTAAGGCATCCAGTCACAGCACAAGCCAGACATCTGCACCTGCAAGTGTGTGTGTGTGTGTGTGTGTGTGTGTGTGTGTGTGTGTGTGTGTGAGAACAAGAGAAAGAAAACAAAAAGAAACTGGGCTCTGTGGCCCTGTGCAATATCACTTTGTTTTTTTTTTTTTTAATGTGTCGTTTTTGAGTGAACGGATCGCAAGTGGACAGTAGACTCACATCACAGTTTAAACCTGTGTCTTGTCCTACTGTACATCTCCACACACATCACAGTTTAAACCTGTGTCTTGTCCTACATCTCCGAAGTGTCCAGCTCGGTCCATGTTATCATGTTTAAGGGTTCAGGAATGTTCCTGTTGCCGTCCCTTAAGCAGTTTGAGTTCATTACCTGAGGTGACCCAGTTTCCTGGACACAGCGATCCGAATCATTAGGCAACTGACCAAGTGAACGCGAAGAGTAACAGTAACAGCTAAGGTGATTAATGCCCCCAGGGTCCAGCTAAGGTGATTAATGCCCCCAGGGTCTGCCTGTAAAAGCAAACAAGTAAAAGGCCATCATTTTTGTCACACCCTTTTGACTAGAGCCGTTAGCGTTAGCGTTATCGTTATCGTCTTTTAAGAAACGCTCAGTGGCCTGACACACTAGCACAATGCCACAATCTGTAAGTAGCCTAGCTGCAGGTTAAAACATTTCAAACCAATTTTACAAATTAAAGCCTAGTCTACCCTACCCAAGTTTATTTATTACCTGGTTTGGTCCAACAAATATTCAGACTTATTCTAATAGTCTACTATGAAGTGTCCATTAGGCCTATGAAATCTTCAGAAATGTCTGATAACTTCAGGCACAAAGAAAGAAAGAAAACTCATGTAGATTACTGAGGGAGGGAGGAGGGAGGGGCCAGGCTGAAGCATGTTGCCAAACAAGTGGGCCCAAGCCAAAAGAAGAAATAATAAGTATTTTTTTTTTGTAAAAATTAGTCATTTTGTAGTTTGTTTTCTTTATAAATCTCTGGTTTTAGGCAACTTCACACTCCATGGCGGATGCACATTGGACAACAAATGTCACTCAGCCTGTTTTGCTATGAAATGGCCATTTCCCTTCTCGCTTCTCACCTTTTCTTCACCACCCCGTTTTCGTACCTGATCTTTGGTGCGTGAAATGATCGCTACCAGCACAATAACACACACACACACACACACACACACACACACTGGCATTATGTGTCCATTATGGTCGTCCAGTCCATTACGGTCATCCAGTCGTCATGGCACACTGGCCTGGCACGGCTCGACTGTGAGGCAGTGATGGGTGCCGGTCGGTCAGCGACAGACAGGGTGAAGTGCGGGTCGAAAAAGCGAGCCAGGAAAAAAGATTGACCTTCAGCCCTCAGCCTCGCGCCGCCAGATGGGCTAATCCAGTGTGCTCTCCCTCCCTCGGCAGTGAGTGGCAGGCTTACGCACACAGATTTAGAGCCGTTTGGTGGCTCAGTGGACAGCAGAGAGCTCCACCACTACTGCAGTCATCTCCCCACACCTCTATGTCTGCCTCTGAGGAGCTATGTCTGTGCTTCAGGCCTTCAGACTGCAATTGCTCCTGAGATGGCTGAGAGATAAGATGAGGTCTTATGGGGGTGGTCGTCATAGGCAACCTTCTTTTTTGGTCATGGATTTGAGGACAGGGGAGTTTTTTTGGTTATTTGTGGCGTTATATAATCTGAGATTGTGTGATTTGTTTGTTCGCTGGCCGATGATGGTGTCCCTGCGGTTTAATGACATCCACACTGGTAGGCGCTGAACTGATGGTGGAGGATGAGTGTTTGTGTGTGTGTGTGTGGTCTAGTGTAGCCAGGCTGATGCTCCTGTTGCCAGGAGAGAACGGACAGTTAAGTCACACTAGGCTGCAATATTGCCACCCTCCTGGCAAAATTCAGTTTCTTTTTGTTTTCTTTCTCTTGCGCACACACACACACACACACACACACACTCTCTCTCTCTCTCTCTCTCTCTCTCTCTCACAGACACACACACACACACGCGCATACACACACACCTACCATTTGGCTCACGTCCTCCAGGCTGTGAATTGCCAGAGTTTGGTGTGAAATGGAAAAATAATATTGAATCAGAGCTGGAGTTAAGGACGCCTTTGGGAACCGCTCACACTTAAATGCATTTCCCAATCTGTATTATGGAGGCGCGGCCAGGCGCGGCGAGGAGGCCCCAGGGCGGTGGAGGCTGGCTGGTGGAGGCCCTGGGGTGGTGGAGGCTGGCTGGTGGAGGCTGGCTGGTGGAGGCCCTGGGCTGGTGGAGGCTTGCTGGTGGAGGCCCTGGGGTGGTGGAGGCTTGCTGGTGGAGGCCCTGGGGTGGTCACTGAGGCTTGGCAGAGGGGGCCGTCAGACTGCCACACGCCCCAAGACAGGGGGACATTAATCTTGGTCGCTCACTTGGCATCGCCAATCATTGTCTCGCTCACTCTGTGCAGCTTAATATTTCTGTGTGTGTGTGTGTGTGTGTGTGTGGGTGTCTATGCGGGGTGTGTGTGTGTGGGTGTCTATGCGGGGTGTGTGTGTGTGTGTGTATGCGGGGTGTGTGTGGGTGTTTTGTGTGTGTGTGTGTGTGGGGTGTGTGTGTATGTCGGGGGGTGTGTGTGTGTGTATGCGGGGTGTGTGTGTGTGTCTGTATGCGGGGTGTGTGTGTGTGTCTGTATGCGGGGTGTGGGTTTAATGTCTCCTGAAAGGCCTGTCATTGTGGGCTGACTGGCATGTGAGGCTGAGCAGCTTGTCAGGGGATAAATTGAGGTGGCGGCAGGTTTTCATGTGTCCATTTACCGTGTTTTGCCCATGTCTGTCAGACAAAATGGACAGGGGCATCTTCGGACTGTCTGCCTCTCGGCCCGTCGATCGGTCTGTCTGTCTTTATGGGTTGGTCAGTTTTTCCATGAATAGTGGTGGTTGAAAATGAATCTGCCTACTCATCTGTGGGTGAAACTCCAAAACTGAAGTGAGGTATTACTATGAGACAAATCAACACTGTCAACAATGCAGCAAATGCTTTTAGCATGCACACAATGATCGTTAGTGGAATGACACAAGTGAGTTTGAGTAATAACAGAAGAGATTAGAATGATTTTCAATCCATCATATTTTAGCTAACTATTATATGAATATATGACCTGTGTATGGTCTATGTGTTTAAGTAGTGTGTACTTGATCATCACCACACACCCATGAGTCACATTATTTATACTATTAGTCTCACATATTCATGTACATATTTATTTATTTAAGTGCATATGTTGTACAAGATGGACCTGAACCTCTGATTTTGGTTTAGTGTTATCATGTACATTGAGAAGCAATGCACACAGGCTGTCACTGGATTAGGGAATCTGGATTAGCAGAAGGATTATTCATAATTTACCTAAATGCCCTGCAATAAGGACACCTAATATGATTTAGTGCCTAAAGCAACATGATATAACAGGTTTGCTTTTGCAGGCAGCCACTTTTGAAGGCATCACCTTCAGATTCATTTTGATGGCAAATGGCATAATGGTCGTGCTGTGTAAGGACACATAACGACACCTGTCAATCGCACTAAACGTCCAGGCTATGTTCAGTGGTCCTAGATGGAACACCCTGTGAAAATGTAAGAAAAAAAACCCAGCATGACATCAGTATATTGACAAAAGATGACAGCTGGCTTTCTAGCAAGCTTTTCTCAGTGCCATCTAGGGTGCTGGTGATGTTTGCAAGGTTTGTGCGTACTTTAGGTTGCGTACTTTAGGTTGCGTACTTTAGGTTGTTTTTAGACCAAAAAACACAATGCTGCTTCTACAAGGAACTCCATAACCAAGTATGAACACACACATAGACATAGACTACGGATGTTTTATTCATGACTGAATGTATGCTCAGGAATGTGCTATCCCAGTGGCAGTCCATATTTACTCTGGTCTGACGCACACGGAGGCAGAGTGTTGCTCAGAGCTCATTACCAGGGCTGGTGCTGGTTAGTATTCCGGAGGGATTCCTCCCCTCAGGCTGGGGGCAATTAGCCCCTGACACACTGAGTTTATCTGCAGCATTATTAATGTGTCTGGCATGCAGCTCCACTGCTGGCTACTTTTACCACTCTGTTATCAAAGCCTGCGCTCTCACATAGGCATAGATCAGCAGAGTGGACACTGCGTGTGTTCTTATGGGGAGCAGGGAGCAGTCTGGGATGTTAAATTAGTTTTACATAGTTGTTATTTTATAAGGCAATAGTCTTTTTGCATAGTGTGTGTGTGTGTGTGTGTGTGTGTGTGTGCACACACGAAAACACACACACACACACACACACACACAATTCAGGTCACACAGTCATGTGTGAATGCACGTCCTCCTGTAGGAGCCGCAAAGAGCACTGAGCGAACAAAGTCCAAGTTTATTTCATAGCCACTGCACAGTCCACCGCACGCCCTGGAGACCGCTAAGCAGAGCCCAGCAGAGCCCTGTCCTACCAAGCCACAGCTCCACAGCTCCACAGCCCTCCTGGGGCATCACAGCTCCACAGCGCCTAGATTCTCTCTGGCAGAACCGCAGGCCTGGCCTGGGATTGTTCTGGGTTACTGCCACAATCTCTCCAGTGAATCAGCACTTCCACCCCCTTTACTCACATGTACACAGCTACACACACACACACACTCATTCATACATACATACACACAACCCTTGAATTTCCTTGAATTTCCCCTGGGGACCAATAAAGTATCTATCTATCTATCTACAATGTAGGAAACCACTGTTCACAATCGTCCAGACAACTTCCCTAAAGTGAACATAAAAGCAGAAGTAATACACTTTGTTTTCATCTCTCACTCGCTATTTTTACGAGCTCTCCCACCAGCCTCTTTGTCTACTCGTTCATCATCCCTCTCTCTCTCTCTCTCTCTCTCTCTCCCTCTCTCTCTCTCTCTCTCTCTCTCTCTCCTCCCTCTCTCTCTCCTCTCTCTCTCTCTCTCTCTCCCTCCCTCTCTCTCTCTCTCTCTCTCTCTCCATTCTTTCCTCCTCCGCGTCCAGTTCTCCCCTTCCCCTGCGAGCCGCTGCCGGGCGTGCGTAGCGCTGAAACACTGCTCGCGTTGTTAACTGCCCTCCGCGGGACGTGGCCGCCCGCTCCACCAAGCGCCCGCACTGCCCAGCGGCCCGACAGGGTGGGGGGTTATGAAAGACGAGCATTATGGCCTCCTCTATGTCATTGTCTCTCCATGGTGGAGGGGGGGTGGAGGAGAGAGCAAGGAAACGAGGGAATGAGGGGGGAGGAGAGACGGCAAGTAAACGAGGGAATGAGGGGGGGGTGGAGGAGAGAGCAAGGAAACGAGGGAATGGGGGGGGAGAGACGGCAAGTAAACGAGGGAATGAGGGGGGGTGGAGGAGAGACAGCAAGTGAATGAGGGGGGGGGGAGGAGAGACCGCAAGTAAACGAGGGAATGAGGGGGGGTGGAGGAGAGACAGCAAGTAAACGAGGGAATGAGGGGGGGGTGGAGGAGAGAGCAAGGAAACGAGGGAATGGGGGGGGGGAGAGACGGCAAGTAAACGAGGGAATGAGGGGGGGTGGAGGAGAGACAGCAAGTAAACGAGGGAATGAGAGGGGGGGTGGAGGAGAGCAAGGAAACGAGGGAATGAGGGGGGGGTGGAGGAAGAAGAGATTAGAGAATAAAGAGGAACACAGGATGTGGGTGTTTTGAGTTCTGGTGTGTGTGTGTGTGGAACTGACGAATGGAAAGAGAGTGTGAGTGTGTGTGTGGGGGGGGGGTGTCTTGATTTAGAGAGACTAGCAGAGGCATATGAAACCTGGGCGAGCATTTTTTTAAAAATGTGTCATAAATTGAGGCCTGTTATGGGTCAGCCAGGCACACAAGCGAAGCCTTTCCATTATGCATCTGTAATTACCTCTCAGATTAGTTTACTAGCACGGCTTTAAAGGCATGTTTGAAACCCAGGACACCGCAATAATCATTTGCACTCAGCAGTCATTAACCTTTGTTGTAAACCCTCTCAGCTTTTAATGTGATTCTGTGCTGCTTTCTCTTGAACTGTGAGTTCCTGTTATCCACACAGAGTTCTGACTTTTTTTTTCTGTTTTTCTGAAGCATTTACATATCCTGTTCTCTGAATGCGTCTGGTTCTGACCTGAAACTGTTATTTGATTACACATCCTGCTCTCTCACACACATCTGATTCATGCAGCTTTCTCTATGTCACTTTCAAATTGCCCTTACTCACCTAGTGAATGCTCAGACTGTGCTTCTGTGTGTGAGTGTGTGAGAGAGAGAGAGAGCTTGTGTATTTTAATGTGCTGTTTGTGTGTGTGTGTGTGTGAGAGAGAGAGAGAGAGCGAGCATGTGCTTGTGTATTTTAAAGTGCTGTGTGTGTTGAG
>NC_063198.1:32454896-32489896 GCF_017589495.1 Alosa alosa
GGGAGGAGAGGAGGGGAGGGGAGGGGAGGGGAGGAGAGAGGGAGGGGAGGGGAGGAGAGGGGAGGGAAGGGGAGAGGAGAGGAGAGGAGAGGGGAGGAGGAGATGAGTGGAGGGGAGGGGAGAGGAGAGGAGAGGGCATCTAGGGAGGCTAACTGGGCTTAGGGGCCCCAGAGAGAGGAGAGGAAAGAGGGATGAAGGAGGGTTAGGGGCTCAGAGAGAGGAGAGGAGAGAGGGATGGAGGAAGGTGGGGATGATGGAGTGTTAGGGGCTCAGAGATGAGTAAGCAGGTGAGTGTAGTGGTGAGATTAAGATAATTAGCACATCCAGGGCGGCTTCATGCCTCACTTTGAAATGTCTTCAGGAGCTGAAATCACAGGTGGGGGAGTGTGGGATTGGATATTCATGCTCAGGCGTGCTTGCTAATAAATTCACGTGTGTGTACACGCACTCAGACACACACAGATCAGCAGGTAGAGATATAGACACACACACACACATGCACACATACACACACTCAATCATCCAGGCAGTGCAATTTGAGGGAAATTTAGAGCAGGAAATCCAAGTCTGGGCTGCAGGAAGTGAGCGGGGCACGGGTGAGCTTGCTTGGTCAGCGGCCCGGTGGACTTAACTAACTGACCCCAAATTTGGCTGCGAGGCGCGTGGGGGAGGAAGGTGATCACTGCGCTTAAGGCGGCACGGCAGGAGTGTCCACTGTCTAGAGGCCTGTCTGGCCACAGCGAGAAAGTGATCACTCAGTCATGCTTTTAATTTCCGCTGTATGCTGTTAATCTTTTTTTTTTAACCTATTCACGTTTGTTCCATTTGGAATAAAACACGCACCATTATAATCTGCTGTGGGATTTTCTATCTGTAATGTTAGTAAATGTCACCCTCACATTATCCTGCTTGGCACAGGTTGTGTATATTTGAGCTATACACTTGATTTTTCAAGAAGTCATAAGTCATAAGTTCATTTTTCAATTGCTCTGCTTCTGGTTCTGCCAGACTGCTTGGCTTGGTATTTCTGGCCTCCCCTGACATGCCCTGTGGGCTCATGAGGGGGCACCATCTTTGGGCACGGCGGCAGGTGGGCCCTGTGATGTTGACTGACAGCTGTACTGTTTGATTTCCGTCCGTTTGACAGGCATCACCCAGGAGATGATCAATGAGACGCGGGCGTCCGTGGAGAGGAGGATGCTGGGAGACATCCAGAGTCTTCTGCGAGATGGCGAGGATGTGAACCAGCACGACTCCCAAGGAGCAACACTGGTAGGCAGAAAAGGGACAGTCGTATACACACACACACACACACACACACACACACACACACACACACACACACCATCATATTTATTAATATCAGCTGGTATGGCCCAGGCACCAGTTGGCTCAGCAGCTCTCCCAATGTGATTAAACACATTTGATAGCACAATTTCCTGCTCTGCGGGACTTGAGCTACATTAAAATGCTCCTCCAATGAGGATTTGCTGCAGTGGAAAACACAAACATTGAAAACACATTGGATTAGAGCCAGGAAACACGCATTGTAATGCTCTGCCCCCAAAATAACCGCATTAAGCTTTGAACTAAAGACTGAGCAGAGATGAAGTCATTAGAAATGTTCACTTCATGCTCCCCACCTAGACAGCTTGTTGTGGGCAAATCTCCACTCCACTCACAGATGTACAACATGGCAGAAGGAGGCCGCTTGCTGACCTTTGGTGAAGATGTAGAATCTATTCCACTGAAATACCTGACCCAGTGGCCTGTACCACAGGCTTTTAGAACAAAGCTCCAAGGCATCTTAAGCTTTAATATGTAATGTTCCTCTTCGAAAAAATTAAACATGCATATCAAATAATTTTTATGACTGGGAGTTCTTCAGAGCAGTGTTATATTACATTGCAAATACTAAATATATGTTAAAATGTTGTTAGTTTAATTGTACTTCAGTTTCATACCATTTTCCAGATTCAATATGCCCATGTAATGTACACATGCTTACTTACCTATTTTACATTTAAACCAGCACTAAGGAGTTTTTGGTTGAACCCTAGCAACCTACCTAAAATGTGTAACCCTAGCAACCTACCTAAAATGTGTGATAAAAGCTTGTCAGCATGCTAACTGGTGTCTTGGTGATGTAGTCAGCGATGCCATCCTGTGAAAACTTGTCATCCTGTTCAAATAGTCCATAGCCTTATCAGCTAATGGGACCAGCATGGGCCTGCATTTATTTGGTCTATGCTTGGCATTTCCAGGGTATCGGTTGTAGGAGATGTAAGTTCAGCGTGCTCGGTAGCATTCAAAGAAGTACTGCATGTCCATCATGAACATAAGGCTACCCACCCCCTTCAAGTCTCCAGCAGCTTTGAAATTCTACAAGGCGAATATAAGGATGACTTTATTTTCACCGTGGAGTCATGGATCTACTCTGTATATCGTGTGAATGAGACACCATGGGAGGTGGCATTCCAGAGCATGCATGCATCTCTGGATCACGGTTAGGCATTTCGGTCAAACTAAAGTGAGGACCATTATAAAAATGTGTGCACTAATGGTCGATTTTGTTCCTCACTTATTCACTTTACACTTAACGCTAACACTTTCCCACTCTGTTCTTCAGCCCAGAGATTAGTATTATCTAATTTGCTGCCCATCAGTATTTAGAATGGAGCTGGCCTGCACCATTAAAACAAAGAGGCCTTTGCGGGTTCCTTTAATCGCCAGTTGACCCCACACTGAGAAGCCTGGGCCTAAACCCATTAATGGTGTGAAGTACAATGCCACCAGTGCAAGAACGCTTCTTGTGAAAGTTTCCTCCTAATCTTAAACAGGCTGTGTGACTTGGCCCAGGCCAAGCTCTAACCCCAGCGTTGACCCCTGGGCAGGTAGAGGGGGGGGGGGCTGAGTGGATGATCCCAGCTTGACGGAGTGGTGATGGTCCCTGCCATGACTGGTGATTATCTACGGCAGCACAGCGTGACTTAGTGGCCACGCCATGTTATGAATGACTTGGGCCGGACACCAAACCATGTTTGCAGAAAATGACTAATGTGGGTGCCAGTAGACATTTTTAGGTCCAAATTGTGGGGGAAATTATTATTATTTGTACTACTGTAGTTGTGAATAATTCAATTAACACATTTTTAAATGATTATTTCCACTGATTTGTGGCATTGTGCTGGTCCTGTTGGTGGGGGGGGTCCTAAGTGAACATGTCCAGGTACGCAACACAAGCACTAGAGTGGCCAAGGCCTGTGGGTCTCTGGATTGGCTCTGGGCAGCCGTGTCCCTGTGTGTGTGTGGGTCAGCACGTCCACCTCACCTGTGCCCTCCGCTCGTTCCCCAGCTCCACATCGCGGCGGCCAATGGCTACGTCCAGGCTGCAGAGCTGCTTCTGGAAGGCGGGGCGCGGACCGACCAGCGGGACTCTGACGGTTGGCAGCCGCTTCACGCCGCGGCCTGCTGGGGCCAGGTAAGAAGACCAGACACACACGATGTGGACGGACTAACAATACCACTGAACAAGGCATGGGTACGTATGTAGCATATTATAACACGTGCTAGATTTAAGCAATAAGCCTCAAGGCCGTATGTTCCTGGGCTTTTAGAACAGGTAACACCACACTAACCCCCATTAGTTGTTCTAAAATCACTGGAACCTACAGACTGGAGTTTTACAAGTTTAACAACAGCATCAAGCCAATCCTAATCAAGAACTGGAACTGTCCGTTTAGAAACGAGACAAGAACACATTGCTGATGCAGTAGAACTGAGATTCACTGTCCTGTTCTCTCACAACACAACATGTTCATTCAGAACTGCACTCAAGTCCAGTGGCTCTACTTTTTTAACACACAAGAACATAATCCGCTCTCTCAGCACTTTCTCTCTCTACATATTTTTTCCTCACACACACACAAACCAAAATGCATGCGTTGCACTGCGTATTGCCTTCATCAGGCTGAGTAGTTACTGATTGGGGATGATTAGGAGAATGCACACAGGCGGCATTGATCAGCCTTGGCCCGCGTGCAGTGCTGGTCATGCAGACTTGAGCTGCCCTTCAACACGGCCTCTCCTTTTCATCTGCAGATGCAGGTGGCAGAGCTGCTCGTGTCTCATGGTGCCAGCCTCAATGCCAGGACCTACCTAGATGAAACGCCCATAGGTAAATTACTATCTCTGAGTCACTCTATTCCACTGGATATTGTTATTCTTGTGAATGTCATGGGGAAGTATAAGTGCATTCATTGTTTTGGTTTATTTTCTCTCTCTCTCACCCTCACTCTCACTCTCACTCACTCACTCACTCACTCACTCTCACACTCACACACACACACCCTTTCTGTCTGACCGTAGACTTGTGTGAGGACGAGGAGTTCAGGGCCGTTCTGCTGGATCTGAAGCACAAGCACGACATCATTATGAAGTCCCAGCTGAAGCACAAGACCTCCCTGTGCAGGCGAACGTCTAGTGCAGGCAGCCGTGGGTATGTACTGCCATCTGCTGGTCGGGTCTCATAATGGCATACCAGGCTCGGATAACGTAATGTGCCCCCTAGTGGTAAAGCTGAGCGACTACAGTGCTGCTTCCATAACCATGTAATACATTCAGAACATTCCTGTTTCAACCAAAACTGTGGCTTTTTTTTCTGCCAACATGATTATTAAGGATAACCTTTTTGGCAGAATGGGTCAGTTTCAAACTTAGCCCTTTTATGACCTTTGATGGCTTGAATCCAGTCCATTCTTCATTTAGCACTTATGACCTTTTTAAGTCTATAATTTCATTCTTGTTCGTGTGAGCCTCGTATTTACTGCTGGAAGACGTTTTTTTATGTGATGACTTGCAGTGTAACTGCCAAGTCATGAGTTTCTCTGGTGAATAAGCACTGCCCTCCTGTGGTGAAAAACTTGAACTGCAGCTGTAGGTCAGTTCTGGGAGTAAATGGGAATAAGCCGATACTCCATAGAGCTGCAATACTGCAGTCACTTAATCCCTAGTTATATTAGTGCACAAGTCCCATACTGTCTCATTTTCATCTTTGTGAAATAATGCACAATGTATGTATATGGGTAATCATTTGCCAAGCCTCTCCATAGTATCTCAATACGTAGGCCTAGTAAGTGTCTCTGCTGGTTGAGAGGGAACCAATGAGCAGGTCATGACAAATCTCATCCCAGAGACGGTTGATAAAGCGAGACGATTCATAAGAGGGTAAATTATGGCACGTTGTGACGTGGGGTTCGAAGCTGTCATGCCCATTTAGGAGTCTAGCGGGAGGTCCAGTGTCTATGTACTCCTATGGGAGAAATGAACATTTTCACGGAATATGACCAATCCCTTAGCCCTACATTCAGCGATGTAAATGTTGAACCCATTTTCTAGAAGCCACATGTCTCCCTAACATTCAGACATTGAAATTGTATTTTCCTTGAAACAAATAAAGACAAAAATTGCTTTGTTAAGTGATCTGTCACTGTCTCCTCAAAGTTCTGGTGCACAGCCACCTGTTCTCAGATGCTCTAATCTCAGAGATGGTTGATAAACTAACCTAACATATTTTTTGCTAGAACTAGTAGACTACCACAAAGTTGCTGAACATATGTTACTTCAGGTTTGTTTTCAACAATATATAAGTTTAACCAAAGTTCTTAGCTGCTAGCTAGCTAGCGAACATTCCCATTCACTTTCCGTTTACTGTGCTAACGTTAGCTAGCTAGCTAGCTAGCTCGATTCGAGGGCAAAATGAAATTATTCATTCCGTGTCCGAAAAGAGTGTTTCATTGGCATCACACACAAACAATGACTGTAAAATAGTATACAAAATTATATGTATATGTTATTATTGCTTATTCAGAGAAAGAGTCCGGAACTAGTGCCATTTCGTTCCATTGATGAATCGTCTTATGATTCATCTTAGTTAACTATAGAATCTTTGCTCATCCTGTATATTTCTCTGTGTGAGCAGGAAAGTGGTGAGGAGGGCCAGTCTGTCCGACAGGCACAACCTGTGCCGCAAGGAGTACGAGACGGAGGCCATTGTGTGGAGAGGAGGCCGCGAGGAGGAGGACCGAGAGAAGGAGTCCGATCAGGAACACAGCCGCTCAGTAAGTGCTGGGTTGAAAAGACTTTTGGCACTGGACTGTACCATTGTATATGTGTGGGGATGCAATATTCAGTGTGAAAGCAAATCATGAAATTCCTCTGTGCACAATATGAGAGAAACTTTCAAGGACTCTTCCCATGGTGCACCACGAGTCTTGCTGAATCTGTTTTCTTCTCCCCAGGCCAAGGGCAGGCCTCAGAGGGTCCTGAAGGACGGGGTCAAGCAGAACGGCTGCATCTCCACCACCACCTCCACGCCAGCCCACCCTCCGTCCAACGGCGAGCCTCCGACCGGCCCGGACCCACCCCAGCCCGCAGCCGCGTCAGTGCCGTCGTCGTCGTCCTCGCCCGCCGAGGAGCCCTGGCCCTCACGGGAGCGCGCCCAGACGCTGTCCGAGCTCAAGAAGCAGCGGGCAGCCGCCAAGCTCCTCAACCACCCACTGCTCAACGGCCATCTTGGCAACGGCTCGGCCGGCTCGCTGGACAGCTCGCTCTGCGGCGGCGGCAGTGGCGGTGGCAGCGGCAGCCCCAAGGACTCCCGCATGCCCCTGGTGTCGTCCAACGGCAGCGCCGTCTACTTCACGCCGGCCAGTGGTGACCCGCCGCTCCTCAAGTTCAAGCAGCCCGTCGAGGAGGAGCAGATCAAAGGCAACAGCTGCTGCTGCATCTCGTAAGGTGTGGGAGGCCTTGTGAGTGTGTTTGTGTGTGTGTGTGGGTCACACTACAAGTGGAAAAGAACGGAGTGAAGCAGCAGCAGCAGTGCACTGTGCAGAGAGTCGGTCAGTCGGACAGACGCCAGAGAGGAGGAAAGCCATGCTGGAGCTGGAGACCCCCACTGTCCTCTAGTTCCACCATCCTGTGGGTTCTCAGTGTTGAGGCACACCCCCAGTAGGAACATGGACAAGCCTTCCGGAGTATGGAGAAGAGCAGAATGTAGGAAGGAAGGAGGGAATGAAAGGGTTGGGGAAGAGGAGATCCTGAACTGAAGTGAAAGGGTTGGGGAAGAGGAGATCCTGAACTGAAGTGAAGTGAGACACTCTGATGCTCACTGGCCTCACGGGGACGCAAGGCCGGCCACACGTGGAGCCTCACCCAGCCCTTTCCCTGGAGCGAGTCAGGTCACGTGAAGGAGACTTTTGCACATCCTACCAGAAGGGAAGGTCTTGTCCTTTTGTGGTCCATCCCCGTGCATATCGTTATTGTGTTTGCCAACTTTGAAACCATATTACATATGGTTGTTTATCCAGTGGCATATTCTACATATCGCAAGACAAGTTGCAAGAGGGATGTTATTCCACAAAGCAGGACTTCTGAACAGTGGGCAGGACAGTGGTCAATGGGGTTGAGATCACTGTCAGATGGGTCTTACTCAGTGTAGGTATCTTCTACTTATCCTGCTTTGTGGAACAACATCAGTTTGGACACAGTCAGACCAGGAGACCCTGACTGCAGATATTGCCCTCACAAGTGCTTCTGTCTGCCCAGGAACTAAAGGGACGTAACCATAGTAACCATACAACCACTGTTTCTGTCACGTGTGCGCCTGTCAAAGAACACAAGTAAACACACAAACTAGCCAGTGTTTGTCAACATCAGTGTTTTCTTGTTTTCTCCTACGTGTCATTTCAAAGCCAGTGAAGTGGTTTAAAACTGATGGCATGTTTAACCATGCATTGGTAGACCAAGCAACAAAGCCCATTTGACATGACTGATATTAATTCTGCTGTTGCCACATTTTAATTTATGCAGGAGATGTCTTACGAAGCATTTTTTGTACAGTCAGATGATGTTATTTATATTTAAATGTTGTGTATAGAGGCTACTGTACTATAGAAAATCCCATTTGGTATATTTATTGTCTTGATCTGTCTGTGGAGAATTCTAATTTTTGTAAGCGTATGAATGCAATAGAAGAATGGAGAATGAGCTCGTCCCATATTTCAAGGCCTCCCTGAAGGAACTGTTACCGCTTTTGGCTATTGTAATTTGAAAGAAAAAAAGGTTGATTTCATATTCCACAGTCTGTAAGGTCTAGACAGAGAGAAAGCTAGAGAGCTGTATTGAGGTTGTTTACAGGATTGTCAGGACCATGCACTTTATAAACACTGGCTCTCTGATCTGTGACCAACAGGAATCGGCTGTGTGTGTGTGTGTTCCTGCATATCTGTTTTGAGCTTATCTGCTGTGCCAGACTGACTGAGGCAAGCGGATCCGCCAAGTGGAGCAACTGTAGTTTTTTTTAACATTCAACCAAAACGACTTCCATATTGTCATGTTTTCAATGGTCTCATGAAGTATGTATGAAAGCAAGACTCGCCTAACCTCTATATCACTCCGAAATGATTTGTCTGGGTATATGCCCACTGAGTAGAAACATGGCCAACACACACACACACGTGCACCCACCCACACACACACAGTGTCTGGGTATGCCCACTGAGGAAAATGCCACCCTTTACCATGTACAGCAGTAGCCAAGTAGCAAACAGCAATACTGTGTCAGTGTTTTTTCCCCCCTCACAGTGTGGAGGAAGGGAGGGGTTCACGTTTTTAGCGATGACTGACTAGTGACTACCCACTGTTTCACTCCCTTCTCTCCTCTCTGGGTGCCAAAGAGTCTTCCTGAGGAATGCAGACGGGGGATGGGGGGGGGCAGACGGGGGATGGGGGAATGCAGACGGGGGATGGGGGGGGCAGTTGGGTGATGTAGCGGGGGGGCTTGCTGTCCACTCAGACTCCCTTTGCTCCAACTGACATCTCTGCCCTCTTCATCCTGTGTCACCCCACCCCCCCCCCACCCCACCCCACCCCACCCCACCCCACCCCACCCCACCCCACCCACTCCCCCACCCCACCCACTCCTCCCCCACCCCACCCCCCACCCCCCCCCCCCCCCACCCCACCCCACCCCCCCCCCCCCCCCCCCCCCCCCCCCCCCCCCCCCCCCCCACCCCACCCCACCCCCCCCACCCCCCCCCCCCCCCCCCCCCACCCCTCCTCCCACCCCACCCCACCCCAACCCACCCACTCCTCCTCTACTCAAGTCCCTGTGGATAGTGTCAAAACATGTAAAAGTTGTGTAAATATATTTGTTTGTGTTTTCATGTGTTTATGCTCTGACTCTGCAGTGACATGCAGTAGTTGTGTCAGTGTTATTGTACGGGTGGTAAGAAAACCTTCCTCTATTGTCTGCGGGAAAACCTGCTCTCTGACTTGTGACACAGTGACCTCATGTATGGTCACTGAGGCGTGGGGATGCACCGCTCTGAGAAGAGGGTGCCAAGAGGCTGTTGCATGTGTCCATGTGTAGCCAACAAAATTAATGAAGACAGGCTTTAAAATGGTGGTCACGTTATTCCCCAATGACTAGCTTTGAAGCTGAAGTCCAACCTTATTTTCCTGTCCATACCGTAGCAGAAGAGTATTTATTGTAGTCTAATATTGTTCAGACCAGTGAATTCCACAAGACACAGGACTCAAAACAAGACAGACAAACTTGCAGAGGGGTGTGTGTCAGGGCTTGTGAGACACAAAAGCATTTCTTCCACTTTAAAGTCACTAAGACAACTTTTCACTGTCTTAAAGAGAGTCGTGTGTGTGTGTGTGTGTGTGTGTGTGTGTGAATACTGAAAGAGAAGGAAAAAACTAATGTTTGTGTCCAATCATGGATCAGAGGTCACTGTTAAGGGAAAAATACTATTAAAACTACTGATTTTGTAATTACTGGAAAATACTGATCGTTGTATTAACATATTTTGAATAAATTGTATATTTTCCTCAATTTTTTATCTGCCAGTTCGTTCCTTATTCTGCACTTCGCACATAGTCCAGCGAACATCATTTGAAGTCCCGTATTCCACATGCAATCCAAGCTATTGCCACTTTCAGTCCTGATGATATTCTACACCGCAAAAGGTTAGTTCTCACTTTATTTGTATGAATGAGGAACAGCCTACAATTTGCCATCAACAAGATCAAAGGTACGTAACAGAGCTCGGCAGTGATTTGAAGTCAGACTACTTCAGTTATAAAACAATAAAGCTGTAAAGGTGTATTACCGTGGAGAGGATGACCGCACTTGTCAATCTGATTTTCCAGTTTGGCAGCCTTCTGCTTGAAAGTGACTCAGCAAAAAATGTAGGTGACCGCAATGGAATGATGTTTACCTGCACTCTTGCACGCTCTGATTCATACTGATATTGCATGAAATAATTTGGTAATGCATAACCCTACGCTTAGAGCCTGGGAACCAAACTAATCCGAGCCCTCACTGCATTTGGTCTGGCAATTGAGAATAGTTACACACCTTTACTGTACCTGATTGCTCTTGAGTTGTTTGTTTCATCTTGCAGAAATAATATGCCGATGTTGTCATGTTGGAGTGTGGATTCAAAGTTAGGGTTCAAATAAGGCCTCATTCATAACCTGGCTGATGTTTAAGCTGCATTAAAGGTCGTATCAGCGATTTCAGGCCCAAAAAAGGCCCAAACATAAATGATCACATTCATCTAATCTGTTCCCAACGATCCGCTAGCTGCCTGCCCCATAAGCAGGCCGTCGAAAAAACTGTGTCTCTGTAGGCAGCCTAGGCTCCGAGATCTGTACACAAAAACAATTACTACCAACAAGTGTTGCCAACCACTCAAAGGCAAAATAAAGTGTTCCAACCAATAACCGACGAGATGCACGTTTAGGAGAGATTCAATTGCACGGGAGGGTGTAGCGAGCTAGCTCTCTGTTCTGTTTGAACATCAACAGAAGTGATGTTACCCCGCCATTGCTGATTGCCTTTAAGGCCTTCTGTTGACCGACTAATTTGTATCTATTTAAAACCATACAGGTCAGTGCTCCTGTTCCATCGTTGTACAATGCGTCGCTAATGAAGAGCCTCCATGCTACGTGCTCCCAGCCCACGTCGCACACTACAGATCAGTTTGTTCGCTCCATTCCTGCACACCTCCATGGCAGCCATGTCTCTGAGGAGATGAAGGGGCCTCTGCTGAGCAGCTGTCACAGTGGCAGCTCTTCTTGGCGGACACTGTGTGTTCCATTCACTGCCCTCTTTCAGAGTAGACACACATACACACACACACAATTGATGCGGCCTTGAGGTCAATAAGGTCACCCACTTAACAGTCCACACACTTTCGGTGTCATTCTTGGCCATAACTGGGACAGAGGTCTGGTGAAGATCGTGTGACCTTCAGTGGTGAGTGACTGTGCTATGTGGTTTCACATTGGAGAAGTGATGTTTGCAAAACTGGTTCTATGACTGGTCTGTTTACTTCTTTCTTTGGTTGTCTGTGCACATGATGCCATGGTGGTGAACCTCTCACAGCTGAACAGCTGAACAAGAGCATCTCAATCACATGACGGAGCAAATATGTCCCTTATAAATGAAGGCCTTAACAGGGCTTTGAATGCAAGTTGGCAGTGAAGCAGTAAACACTGGCTCACATACAAACACACTGACAATGGCCCGCTGAATCACATGATGATTGAACAGCATTAACCCCCATCTTTATGGTGCTGCCCCACTCATTGTGCCTTTGCTAGCCTCTATCCTTAGGCTCTGTTGAGTGCATTCAGCCTGGGCCAGCTGGCAGAGACCCCAGCTCTGGTGCTCTTCACTTGGGGAGGATGTGGCTCCGGGCCAGGGCAACCCCTTACCGAGCCCAGCCACAGCTCCCTGAATGAGTGCTCAGGCATTGGGTCAGTGGCCCCATTCGGTTTCCCAGAGATGAGCCCTGATTGGGGGGTCTTAACTTCTCCTCGTTTCTCTTCACACACCCCAGGTTAGCTGGCAAAACAGGACATGCTTAACCAGCTTTCCTCCTCTTATATTTCCTTGTGTGTTCACAACGTCCAGCAGTTCCCCAGAACATACTTCTCCCTGCCCCAGTGCCCAAGGCGATTAGATTTGACGAGTCCCTCCCCCCCTTCTTCTTTGGTTGTTTGCTAATTGGTTTAGTGTGGTAACAAAGATTACTCTTTTTCATGAGCTACACCATCAGTCCAGATCTGGTTAGAATTAATTTCTGAAATCCTTCATGACTGGATAAAGGACTTAGCCTGCTCCCTTAATCATGTTTGCCCTTTTTTTTTAAAAAAAAAAGAAAGAAATTGCAGCGTATCTGCTACTAATAGCATCTGATAGCAAAGGGAAATAAAAATGATCAGCATGCAATGTAAGCCAGGTGTGTGTGTGTGTGTGTGTGTGTGAGAGAGAGACAGAGAGAGACAGAGAGTTTGTCATAAGCAATAATCCTGAAAATGATGACAGCTGATGAGGGCAGGGGCAGCCATTGCAGCATGGCTGTGCTGCTGTCCCAAATCCCGCACAGCGGGGGTGACCGATGGGGGGAGGCCAGCGGGCTGTAGGATCTCTGCTCCTCAGACTGCCACGCCTGCTGGGGACTTTGCACTGACCTGCCGTGCGTGGGAGAAAGAGAAGAGACGACGCCAGTGACAGCCGTGGAGAAATCTGGCAGGTAGCGGAGAAAACTGCCCAATCCTCTTATCGCCAGCATGCAGAAGCACAACACCTGCCATGCTAACGACTGCTCTTCTGACACCATATGGATTTCAAAGCTGCTTAGACATAAACAAAGCAAGTCTGTCCTGGTTTGCATCCTACTGTATGATGTTATCAGTCTAAGAAGATATCTAATACGCTCTGTGTGATTCATAGAAAACTGGCACTGGTTGTGTGTGACTGAAACTCATAAGGGATTTTCTGGCTCAGCTGTCATTGAAGTTGAGCTAAAATGACATAGGCATTCTCAGTGTTCCTGGCCAGTGGCTATTGTAATGGCCTCTGTAAGAGGATTGGGTTACATGTCAGATATAGCCTCTTGCTTAGTGGTCACTGTGGACTTTTTTTTGTAATTTTTGTATATTTTAGCTTGTGCAGAAAGACGCCTTCACTCAAAAACCACCTAGACCAAATGGTAAAAGCTTCTGTGGTGTCCCACACTAACTACTGTGCAGAGCTGAGGTCTTATCTTACATTTAAAGGGTTGACTGTAGTAAAGAGAGCATAGGTCTCAATCTGCAATGTCATGCTTAGCAGCAGGTTGTTTTGCATGGCCAATTGCCAGCTTCTAACCCTAACTACGTGTGAATTCCACAGGCACTCACTGCTGCAGGGCTGTGGCATAGAGAAGCATTAATCAACACAGAACTACTCTGTGAGAGAATAAAAAAGGTGTTGCTTGTTTTTGTGCACATATTAGGCCATGCATGAGACACGGTTTGAGGTTGTACGATAAGCACAAAGGTTGCACCACATCTTCCTGTTGTATGTTGAAACTCTACACCTGCTGTGCCTATGCAAATGATCAAACAGACGCTAACACACTTTACTGTATGCTCTGCTAGACAGAGACAAGCAACTGTGTCAATACAATGAGACCGTAATATTTTCAGTCAACTGCTAGTGGCCAATAAGAACAATGTTCAGTTCATAGCCTATGACAACATTTCTGATTCTGGCCAAATATCAGTCACATAATCTCAACTGCAAACCTTAAAGGTAGATATGGTCTTAAGAGCCGAGGCCCTTACAACTTCTGATGACATGATAAAGAGGTAGTTCGCTGCGCAAGGCTATCAGTTCCATATCCCATAGGCATAACTTCCAGGGCTTTTTCAGGCTAGGCTACTTGTGTGTCAGGGACAGGGCTCTCATGTTGCACTTTCCCGCTATAAATGTTTCACAAGAGACAGCTCACTATTCTACTGGCAATAATGCTCAGAACCTCAGCAACGACATGATTATAATCCCTGTTCATAATAATTATGAATTATTGGGTTATCTGAGTCCTGAGAGAGCAGCTGACACGAAGGGATATGGCCCAAATCTGAGGTCAGCTGAGTTGGTGTGTACAGTGAGACGCCATGTATGGCAGCGAAAAGTGCTGTGGTCACGAAAAACCAATGACGTTCACATTACCAGAAATTCATACCGGGCAGATCATCCATTGTTAGTTGCTGATTGTTTGCAGTGTACACAATCCACATTGTTGGCTTTAGATAGATTTTTTTGTTTTGAACGTGCGTGCGCGTTATCGGTGGAGGCGTGTCTTATTACGTTTGACGAGCAATCGTCGATAAGCACACTAGCAAACGTAGCCTACGCGTGGAAACCGGAGCACCATGAAGTTAGCTTAATATCATTAGCTGTCGTTAGCATCAACAACGAGACATTTAGTGTGGACTTTGAAGAGGACATCCAGGCAGTGGGAGTCACATATAAATAATGCTACTCTGTCGGATATTAAAACCGTCGGCAGCGACTTTTTCAACTCAGAGTCTGAACTCTGTCCAAGTTAGTGCAAACAGATTAAGGTTAGGGTGCATTAACCTTACCTGTTCGTTACGCAACAACACTACAATACCGGTATGCTCTTTAAGGGTTTGTGGTGGTGGATATGCCTATAATACACCCCGTATCTCTAGTCTACAAATGGATGGAGGACGGGAGGAGAAGAACACAAATATCTTCACAGACTCTTCCACGGTGGAAATAGGACAACCGAGTCATCTGGAGCGGGCTTATATTTCAGACGTCGCACAAGGCACCTCTAACAACACCAATGGCAGTTCTCGCTTGTCGTACCCCGTCTGTGGTAATGGCACCATATTTAGAGTGACTGAACTGGAATCATTTTTGTTTTCATCACGCGCCAAAGTCAGTTCTATTTGGCTTCATACAACGATTGTGCCGATGAGGACTGCCTCCTCTACGGCTGCACAGCCGAAGCATGACACCGGAGACGAGGGGCACACGGCGGCAAATGCGAAAGAGGTGAAATGATATGATCAACTCACTTGTTACCTTCAGTCTAAAACACGAAGAAAGTGATTGGCAGACTATTTCAATTTAGCTAGCTAGCTAACGTTAATTAACCATTGTCTCGTGGCGCATGTTGATTCTGTGGTAGCGCTTCTAGTTGTGTATGTATAGTCAACTGGTGTGCTGATTACATCACACTGTGCACGATTGGGCCCTATCCATATATTATGAGCAAAGATGCATAGGCCTAATACATTTTGTTCTGCCATTTAACGCTGTTAGCTTGGCTTGTCTCTGTTGTGAACATCGCGATCCATCGGGACCGCCTCGAGTCAATCTAGTTCCCCAGAGGAGTGCGCCGGGTCCCCGCGTCACGAGAGTTACCAAAGATCTACAACCTCTGATGTTACTTTATGTGACTTTAACCCATTGAAGCCACCGATGTGTTTTATTTTCGGTGTCGTTTTGAGCAGCTCTTTGTTTGCCAGTGTTTCACGAAGTGTAGTGTCTGCTTTACGTTCCCAATATGTTTTGGTGTCGCACAAACCATGATTTCAATACTAATGTCAATAATACGAACATAACTGGTGAAGTGACTGTCCAGGTTAACATAGTGGCCCATCTGCCCTGTCTCTGATTTATTGTAGTCACTTTTGAACACATTTGTATGGAGCTCCGTTTGTTGTTCAGTAAGGGCCATAGCCTACTCCGATTAAAATGATTACATGTTTTAGAGAGAGAAATGTTAGAGTCAGCATTCCTTTAAAATTCCTCCAGTGAGATTGAGTAATGCTGACTCATGTTTGTTTTCCTTATGATGCATGACTCATTATGAGCAATCATTAGATGAGATGAGTGCTTAGGGCAGTATTTGCATTGACTGTTTAAATATGGCCTGTGTTTCTAGCAGATTGCAAAGACTACAGAGAAAGTTGTCTAACTAAACTAATTAGGCTTAACTCCGCATATATTGTCCCTTAAGAGGATCAGCAAACACAATTAAACACCACAAAGAAATTCCCTTTACTCTAGGTCATTCTTCCTTGTGATCCAGAAACCAGGGAAATGGTTGGTACACCATCTCAAATTTCTCTACATAACATTTACATTTTTACATTAACATCTCAAAAAAGTATTATTCCTAGCATGCCCATGCTTTGTAGGATGGAAGACAAACATGTTCTCTCAGTATGACTGAACCATTACAGCTGTAATTTTACAGTGTGTCTTCTAGGAAACATAGGTACACCTGGTAATTTTTTCAGAATTTTTTGAGACCTAAGTGCATGATCCATATGGGAATCGTTCAATGTTTAATCATTTAGTGTGCAAAGTCTCAATGTTCTACCCTGTTTCCTTCTTAGATAAATACACTTAGATAATTACCTTGTTATACCTCTGCTTCTTCATTCTTGCTCCAACCATAAATAAACCATGTGTATCATACCCTTAATGTCAGGTTTATTGCACTTTTTTTTTTCAGATCTAGGGTCTTGTAGCATGCCATACCTTTAGTTGTTCAGTCATACAAAGAACATATTTGTCTTCCATTGTCTCCCAACCTACAAAGACTGAGATGATACTATGAATGATACTTTTACAATATATTAATGCCCAAACATTGCTTTCCAGATAATGTGGATGTAAGGCTGTAAAACTGAAGTAATATCAAGGGCAACATTTTGAACATAATGATTTTGGGACCCATTTATTTACACAAACATTTATTTATTTTAAATTTATTTACACATTTATTTTCAGATTACTCTTACACAAACAGGGCCATTCCTGACGCCCTGTCAGTAGACCATGCTAATTTATACATTTGCAGAATGAACCAGTGTGTCTTCGCAGAATCAGGTGCTACGTGCTACTATTATGGAGAAGTGTGAAAGAGAGATCCAGAGAGGTTAATGGATAAGACATTAGTTTGGTGTTATGACAAAAAAACATGTCTAACAGAATGCACTATGTCAGGTAGTTTTCATTCCTCGGCAGCTTTTTGCTTAAAGATAACATTGTTCGTTCATTTCCTACTGCAGTTGAAGCTGGGTGGGGTCACTGGATTAAGGGTAAGCACAAACACAAAATGCATTCTTACGCAATATTGCGTAAAAATGCATTTTGTGTGCTCGCCCTTAATCTTAAACACCCAGTGACCCCACCCAGCTTCACTAACAGTAGATGCTTTGGACCTTGCAGGCAGAAGATACCTCCGCCTTGTGCTTCCTGCCCTGCGTCTCCCTTCCTCACCCCCCACTCTCATCTCCCCATCCCAGCCCACAGATGTGTGTGGTGCCATGGTGGTGGTGTGGCATTAGCCTTGGCTTCAGCTGCCTATTGCGCCCAGTTCACTTTTCACTGTGAAGATTGGCTTGTAGTCTGTAGGCTAACTGATGTTCATAGGATGTATCAATGCACCATTCTTAGAAGCCTACCAATCAGTGGCTTGTTGGGATGACTTTGTGGGTTGACTTTGTGCGATGACGTAGACGTTGACGCTGGGTGTTTGAAATGTAGTTCTAACTATGGATGCAAATGCTAGAGCCAGAAGAAGTGGCACAAACCGCAGGGGCAACACTGGTAAGCACTGGGGCATTGAGGCTGGAGCAAGAGGAATGTGTAAATGTTTAATTCATCCAGGGCAAAGATATTATAGCCTGCTCGTGTTGGGTTTTCTCTGCAAGGGCCTCATGACACACTCACAGCAGCCTCAGTGTTCCCTGCACACTCTCTGGCACGTTCCACCCACCTCTAAGCACAAACACACACACACACACACACACAAAACAAATGCGCGCGCACACACACACACACAAACACACACACTCACACACACATAAAACAAATGCACACACAGATGTGACCTTCCCCACCCTCAGGGCTGCTCCCCGTCTGGGATGCAGTGGAGGCCAAGTCTACCCCCTTGTTACCACCCACAGGGCTCTTTGTCCATTGTTCATTTTGTATGTCATTGACCTCTCTCTCTCTCTTTTTCTCTCATCAGAGAGGGAGGTCTCTTCCATCTCTTTCCTCCCTCTCTCTCCAACTCTCCCTCTCTCTCTCCTCCCTCCCTCCCTGTCTCTCTCCAACTCTCCCTCTCTCCATCTCTTCCTCCCTCTCTCTCTCCCTCTCTCCCTCCTCCTCTCTCTCCAACTCTCCCTCTCTCTCTCTCTCTCTCTCTCCCTATCTCTCTGTCTCTCTCTCTCTCTCCTCTCTCTCCCTCCCTCTCTCTCTCTCTCTCTCTCTCCCTCTCTCCCCTCTCTCTCTCTCTCTCCATCTCTCCCTCTCTCTCTCTCCCATCTCCCTCTCTCCCTCCCTCCCTGTCTCTCTCCAACTCTCCCTCTCTCCATCTCTCCCTCCCTCTCTCCCTCTCTCTCTCCCTATCTCTCTCTCTCTCCCTATCTCTCTCTCTCTCTCTGTCTCTCTCTCTCTCTCTCTCTCTCTCTCTCTCTCTCTCTCTCTCTCCCTCCTTCTTTCGCGCTTCCTCTTCTGCTGTTTGTCTGTAGTCCAAAGGAAGCCAGACCATATGAGTTTGTTGTCATTGGAGCAGATGAGGCATTCACATTAAAGCAGAGGGAAAACCTCCTGCTTGCTTTCTCCCCCTCCAAATCTCTCCCGTTTTAGCGAGAGAGATTCCTCTGGCTGGCTCGCCTGACGCCCCATTTGGAGAGGGAGAGACGGAGATGGACCTATAATTAGAATAGCTGCTCCCTTTCTTGTTATTTCCTGCACTGTTACTAATGCATCACAGCATTCCGTGAACCCTGATTGGTTTTTGGGAAACCAAAGACACTGATCCCACCCCTCTTGTGCTAAGGCCATGCAGGATAAAAGCAGGAAGCTCGTTTTTTTTTTTTTTTTTCTCTGCTTGACCGCAAAGCTGTACCAGTCAGATGAGTAGCCAGCAGTAGCATGTTTTGCATGTTGCTTGTTTGTGTGTTTGACGACTTGTTCGGCAGGCCGAGCGTTCTGGAGTGATGATGGGTGTAGCCTGCTCTGTTCAGTCTTTCTGTATTCATCAGCGTGAGGAATGGGGATAGAGGGAGGGAGGGATAGGTCTGCTATGCTCAGACAAGACAAATGGCACTGGGTGATAAGTGTGCTGACTAACAGTCATTGCAGATGCACCAATCGTACTAGATGGTTCTTTTTTCCCCCCATTGTTACTTCTAACAAATGCTTCAATAAGAATTAGACACTGACAACATAGGGTATTGTGTTTCACACAAAAAATGTTGGTTTATACTGAAGAAGGGCCTGTGATCTTTTAAAATGAATTAGAAACATTGAAGACACCAGTAGTATCCTGTCTTAACTATGGTGCACAAATCGATTTGTAATATTTTTGTTGTTTGTTTCTGTTTTTGTTGCTGTTCTGTACAGCTGTAGTAGGTCTAACGCTGGTGTGGGCCACACCCACTGCTCCCCATCAGCCTGCACACTGGGTGTGGGATTCTGATCTCTTTAAGCGGCGAGCTCATCCATCTTGTCAACTCAGCAGCACACACACACACACACACACACAAAAACAACATACAGCATTCTTGGGATGCTTCTGTGTGTGGGATGGATGGTCCTGTATGTGGGATGAAGGCCTCAGCAGGCCTTTGGGAGTGTGCTGTGAGGTCAGCCTGCTGTCGTTCAGACAAAGGAGCAATCAGAGCCCCCCCCTAGCACCCCCCTCACACACACACACACACTTCTCCCAACCATCATGCCCAACATGCTGTCAGCAGCACTGTCTCCCACCCACAGGAGAGGATTACATGAATAACACATTATTGCTTCTCATCAGATGCCCCATCCTCAAACACACACACACAAGCACGATAAAACCACACCCAAAACAATGACCCTGTTGTACTGGTTCACATCATACTCATCTCTGGATCAACATGTAGCTGTCAGGTCATTTCTGAAGAGTTTTTGCTGTGCTGGTGTTATTCCTCAGTTCTAGGAAAAGACACGCTAACCTCTGTCCCCCATTTTATTAGCCAGTCAGCCCCGATGAGTGTATACCAACAGTTTCCCCCACGGTGCATTTGTGTAAAAAAAGGTCTTGGTTCCTTTTCAGAAAAGCACTGTAATCAGCAAAAAAAACCCCCAAAAAAAACAGAAGCAAACGACAGTAACAAAATAAGTTTTCCTCCAAATGCAAGTTTGTGTTGAGCAAGCAGGCGAGGAAGCAGACGGAGCATTAAGCAGCCAATCACTCCACTCTGAAAGTTAAAAAAAAAAGTTCCTCTATTCACTTTATTGTTTACTAAGCAATGACGGTGGATGCTTGGTTACAATGATGACTTCAGCATCTTCTGTGTGCTGTGGGTTTTGATTCAGAAGCACGAGTCTTCGCCGCCGCCGCCCAGCCAGGGTTCCCAGGGGTCGAGGCCCGCACCCCAGCCAGAGGAGGAGGGCAAGCCCAGCAAGACCCAGCAGCTGAAGAAAGTCTTCAAGGAGTATGGCGCCGTCGGAGTCTCCTTCCATGTGGCCATCTCACTCATGTCACTGGGCATGTTCTACCTTGCCGTGTCTAGGTAGGTCATGTTGTGAGACGCTGTAGCAAACTCCAGCCTTGCCGTGTCTAGGTAGGTAATGTTGTGAGACATGTTGTAGCAAACTCCTGCCGGACAGTTGAAGCGTACTGATGGTTTCTTTATTGCGTTGGACAATCAAAAGATTATTTCTTTTAAAGAGTTTCTTTATTTTCGTTGGACAATCAAAAGAGTATATATACTTATACAATCAATTCTATGACCACCGTAAGAGCTACGTACAATACAATACAATAATATACAATAAGAACTAGGGTTGGGCGATGTCGCCTAAATTGGCATTTGACGATGTGTACAGGGGGGGGGGGGGGGGGGGGTTAGTGTGGTAAACACTAATTAATTAGCCTATAGAGCATCACAGTCCCGCCCCTCCTCCGAGAGAGCTTAGTTTCCGAAAGTAAATTTCCCATTAATTTCTCCCATTGACGTTTTGGAAAAATCCATTATCTAAAGAGTTTTAGAGCATGTCTTAGGCTAATCAGCTACGGGCGAACTCATAAGCATACAACATATCATTTCGGTGAAAAAAACAAACAGAAAGTCCAAAAAAAAGTCAAAGGTACAAGACTGTGTACATATTTTCATTTCTGAGTTTAAAGAACTACTCATCCCATAAACCACCGCTACCACTGAAAAATATATAAGCAGCACGAACCAGCGCGAAATCATTTCCAACCGGCGACAGCACGTGAACCCTTTCCTCCAAACAATGATTTTTATATAGTTAATAGCAGTTCTTTCAGGAGTAATCGTGTAAATAATAGTGTTTTGGTATTGAATGTTATATTTACCATCGTGTATTTTATATCGTTTGTGTGTTAACGTTAACGTTAGCAACATTGTGCAGTGCTTCGTATCTGACTGCCATCCTGATGCATGGACCGGTGCATGGTCTGCTCTTGGACCACCATATTCAGCTTATGAACTTGCTGTGAATTATTACACAAAATATTCATTAAATGTACAAAGAAGTATTTCTAGGTTAATGATTGATGATATGGCTCGTACAGTATGAAGGCTACAGTAGCCTAGCTAATGTTAGCATTACCAACCTCCCTGCAAAACTCACCACACACAATTTCATAGGTTTGATAGGTCAATTTCATAATTTCATAGGTCTTGTCCCTCATGCTGGCCCTTACAAAACCCACAAGCTGACCCTTGACACACAACAGTCAATAATGCGACCCGATTTAAAGTGGTTTTCACCCCTTTAGACACTCTTGATTTCATCCTTGAAACAGTGAAATATTCACGGGGGCATGGACGGTTTGCTAACCATTTTACTGTAGTGTCTAGCCGGTGGTAGCATCCAGCTTGTGCTATCAGCTAGCTAGTTCAAAGGTTTAAGTACTTAATGGGGATATACAGGGCTTTTTATGCCTCGACTAAGTTGATGTTTCATATAAACAACAATTCATGTTCATAGAAACAACAAGGTCACTAAAACATAATATCATACCTGTGTTGCAGCATGTAGGCTAATGTTAGCAGCATTATAAGACATTCTAATGTCTGAAAGGCTAATGATTAGCCTATCGGCTACCTGAAAAGTTAAGTGTTCAAACTAGCATTTACAGTGTTCTATTTGATGGTGTATTGGCCCTGACTAAGTTTGTGTGATATATAAACCACAATCCTTGTTGATACAAGTACCAATGTTCGTCTAGAAAGTTTTTATTCACATTAAGATTTTCGCCATAGGCAGTAAAAGACTCCGCTCAAACTATGACCTTAACGGCCTTTCCACCAATCAGAGGCATCACTGTGGGATTGTTCAGGATTGTGGGTAATGAAGTACTTATCCAAGACATCGCAAATAAAAGACCTTTATCTCAAAACGAGGTTAGTGCCCCGTGAACTTTTGGCGTCTATATGAGCATACACAATCGCTTAGTACAGCCGTAGCTGGTTTTGAGTCTACCATGTGCAGTTAAGTTTTTATGGCTTATACCCGAATTGTCAATGGAGAAATTGCATTGAATTCTTACTTCCGGAAACTCCTGTGGGCGGGACTGTGATGCTCTATAGGTATGTCTGTACAGAAATACATTTATAATGTTATACATAAAAAAATAAAAATATATATTATATAGGCTATACGGCCTGATGAAAGTGGACAGCTAAGAGAGACATACTGACCAGGCTACCGAAGTTGTGTCTGCTCCAAGAAAAATGTTGTGAAAGATGGATAGACAATCAATCTGAACACTTGCGTGTGCACCAACCAGCGTCATATTACACATTGCCAGCCTTCGCTGGGCCCAGCAAAAAAGCTACTTAAGACTACTATCGTAACACCCCCAATTATCACCACTTTTGTTCAGAAATTCTAAAACAACGATGTTTTTCAACACTTCAAAATAACATTTGCTAAATTAACCTGACATTTTTCAGTAGCCATAGGTGTGAAGATTTGAACAAAATCTGGTTTGTTTGTTAACGGAGCATTTACTGCCTGAAATATCCGATTTTGTTTACCACGCCGGAGTTATAGTGCTGGCCTGATGGGTCGCCTATTTACACCGCGTTTCAACGGCACATGAACGGTTAGACCGAGAATTTCGTCCGTGAAATTAAAATTCCACTGGAGCTCCAAGCGGTTGTGTACACGCAGCCTTACAACACTGTCTCCAGCTCTTTGAGTCACGGTAAAATGTCATTTTTGGTACATAGCTAATTTAGATACACCTATGGTGTGGGTGGTTGGCGTTTCTATAGGAGTCCGCTGTCTTGGTTTGTATAGAAATTGATATTAAGTGACACATACACGCAAGGCGGTGGAAATACGGGACCGACGGTAATAGGGGGGGAGTTCGATATCATGGTCACTCATTTAAAATCTTAGTACTATGCAGCATCCCACGTTATCAGGCTACCGCCTATGCTGACTATGAGGGAAGCGGAAGTGAAAGTAAAGGGCTCGCGATCAGCAGTCCAGGTTATAGGAGGGCTAAGTAAAAAACACTTTTACAAATAACTAATCCCGATTACCACTCCGCTACTGTCTGGGACTTTTGCTAAATGCATGAAATACAAGCCTTACAGTGAAAGGCTAATAGGCTACCTTCTGATCCTATAATTAACGAAAAGAAATGGTTTATTTTAACACAGAGGAGAAGGACGATTTGAAAATTTCGCTGTAGCCTTGCAAAAATATTTGAGCTAGAATGTCCTAGTCGTAGCCTAACAATAATAAATCTATATTTTCTGCTAAAACATTAGGCTACCTATTACGTCCAATGTAGGCTATAGGCCTGCGAGACATGTAGGCTACAAAAAGACAATTAGGCTACACATTCACGTCACAGTCAGGAATTATTTGAATAAGAGGGTAGACTAATAAGTCTTTTTATTTACACAAGACGGTAGACTAATACGTGATAACTGTTTGGTTGACAGCCTTTAAAGTAGGCTCAATTTCATTTTCAGGGAAAGGTTTTTTTATGTTTTAGCCTGTTAAAGCAGGAATTAGTGACTGGCATGTGGGGGCGTGCCATCACGATGGTTGCTTTCCATCGTGATGCCTGTCAACCATCACGATGGACCATGATCTCGTCCCAACCCTAATAAGAACTTAACATGACATAAACGTAAACAGCAATATATTGCAGTAAAAGGAATAAAAAGAAAGAAAAGTATTTAGAAACCTTGTTCCCGTTCTAGCTGAGTGCTAGATTTTTCCGTAAAAGTCTAGTTCCTTAAGCTACAAAGTAGCACCGTAAGAGCTATACATTAAGCCTATAATACAATGACATTAACAAACAATATAAACTTAACAAGATATACACATAAACATCAATATATTAAAACAGGGATGAATAGAAAGAAAGGTATTTAGAAACCTTGTTCTCCGTAAGAGAGTTCCTTAAAGGGATATTCCACCATTTGGGGAATTACACTCATTTTCCACCTCCCCTTGAGTTAAACAATTGATTTTTACCTTTCTCCAGTTCATCCAGCTGTTCTCTGAGTCTGGCGATACCACTTTTAGCTCCAGCCTAGCATAGATCATTGAATCGGATTAGACCATTAGCATCTTGCCTGCTAGCATCACGTTTAAAAGTGATGCTAGATTTCAGGTAAAGATTTCAGGTCATTTTCCTATTTAAAACCTGTCTCCTCTAAAGTTAGAAAGTGTAATAAGACCAACGGAAAATGAAACATTTTCTAGGCTGATTTGACATGGAACTATACCCTGATTCAGGCGTAATAATCCGGTCACTAACCAATTCGTCTGCTGCAGCTCAACCTTGTTGCTGGAAGTTAGCCTACAGGGACTATTTTCAGCTGCTGCATGATATTATTGTGCTGCTGCGCCCAAGGTGTTCCTTGATTATCGCCAGACTCAATTGTTTAACTCAAGGGGAGGTGGAAAATGAGTGTAATTCCCCAAATGGTGGAATGTCCCTTTAAGCTACAAAGTAGAACCGTTTCCGTAAGAGACTTTACTGTAGTTCCTTATGTTTTAAAGGTGAATGCATTCTGAATAATGCCGTTGCTGTAGTGACAATAACAAAGTGTGCAGCCAAAGACTTGGAATGCACCTTATGTACAAATGAAAATAAGTCAAATATAAAATGATAAATATGAATATAAACAAAAACAAATAAACAACAGGTATATTTACATAAAAACATAGATATTTATAAAAATAGATATTCATAAAAACAAGATATGTTTATTTACACGTGTCATGCAGCAGATCTAATTAGTTTCTCCACCGTATCCGTCAACTATACATCTGAGCTGCATTTCTAGCTATGAGTGTCGGTGGCCTTTTACTGTCTGGTTTCATTCCTCACATACCTGTGGACTCTTGTAGGACAGTCAAGGGGTTAGGCAGAGTTATCAACATTCCATACCGAACTGAACTAAGTTTCTGTCACTGTAAGAGGGGTTAGGCAGAGTTATCAACATCCCATAACGAGCTGAACGAAGATTCTCTCACTGTAAGAGCAACGGAAAATGATCATATTTATATATATCGGGTCACGTTACAGAGCCCAGCTGCAACTTGGTCCAGGAGAGGATACCAGTCTGCTCCTGTAGTTGTAGTTGTAGAAGTAAATGGTTAGAGGGAGTTATGGAGTTTAGCAGAACTAAGCTGCTCCTGGGGTGGCCAGGGTAATTATTTGGATTTGGGATTGTGTCATGTGTCACCTGGAAGAGCTCAGATAACACAGGGGATTAGTTCTGCTCCAAAAGAATGCAGCTCTGAATGCCACAACGTGGTTGGTCCTCAGAGCAGAAACTCAGTATCGCATATTGTTTTGGTTGTGTTCATTTTATTGATGTGTACATTTTTACATTTTATATATATATATATATATATATATATATATATATATATATATATTTATTTTTATTTATTATTTTTTTATTTTTTATTTTTTTTCATAAAGGTATCCTTAGAATGCATTGAGTTAATTTAAAGCAGACATAGAATGGAAACCACTTTTGCCTTGATTTTGATGAATTAGGAGAGGTTGTGCATAACCAAAGAGCTATCATGAACATGAGGCATGGTTGTGCCCTCCTTCATATGTTAATTTTGAACTTAGAAATAGGCACTAAAACATGGGCGAATTAGAAAAAAGCCTACATGTGATGTCAAATATCACAAAGCAAATATAGTTCAATTGTGGTTACCAAAGAGGGCACCATTTAGTCAAAAGGACCATTTCAATACCCAGCCTAAATATAAGGTTTTAATTGGGCTTGTAAAAATGCAATTTAGTTCATTTTTGATAAATCAAAGTTGAATATATACTAATTCAAGTACAATACTCAATTCATCCATTCTATGTCCCCTTCAATGTATACATTGAAGCCAACCTTTTTTCTGATATGAAAACATTCAAGGAATAGAATACTTCACTCTTAATCACTTTTAATAGCGCTCCAAACAGAAGAGGAAGAAAAGGACTCCCCCTGGTGTCTCAATCTTGAAATGCGTCTAAGAGCTGTGTGACACCGATATGTCATAATGACTTTGTTGAAACAATATTTTGACCTTAGAGACAAAATATGCACTGACAGCTGCACAAAATATGCACTCATGAGCTTAAAAAGATAACAGAAAAAAATATAGACATTTTCAGCAGGGTCTTATTTGATGTTCCGTAACTGTAGCCAGCATCTGTGTGCAATGTGCATCAACCATTATGGGATGGCTACACTGACCTAGAGTCTCCTATAGTGACCCTACATCAAAGCACTGACCTAGAGGGGGAGCTCTAATGACTCCAACATCTTGCCACCTTCATAGCATCTATCGGCAGGCTATACTCTTAAACAAAGGCCCCTCTACCATTTCTGTGCTGTAAACTGCTGTTTATGTCTCTACTGAGTGATATCAGAGCTTTTTGAACTATATCTTGTTGCATTGCACATCCTTTTCTGCACTTTGTTTGTGTATAGTCTGTTTTTGATTTTGTGTCTTATATACATATTGGCAAAAATGAACGATTCGATACTATTGCGATATTTGGGCCACAATACGATATTATAGGGACACATATTGTGGTACAACAAGTATTGCAATTCGATTCTGCGATATATAAAAGAATTCAACTCTGTTCAATTCTATGAAGAATTTTTTAACTGAAGTGCAAAAACATTGTCATGACATGGTGCATGTCAAGGTCCTTACTATTCGCTTTTTGTTGAAAACCGAAATACACCCACACTTTCGATGTCAAAGAAGACGGAGCATTGTGTAACAGGTTGTGGTTTTTATTTGAAATTGCCGTTGAATGCACAACAAAATCCCACAATAAGCGCCACCTTATAAGCAAATTTAATGTTATCAGAGTAAACCCTGAGTAAACCCGACTCAAATAAAAGTAAAATAGATAATTAAATGATATAATTAAATATTGCGATACTTTGAGCTACTGTATCGATATAATTGTGATTATGATATAACAGAATCTATTTTTTCCCCCACCACTAATATATGGCTCTAATATCTCACTGGACCTAATTTGTATGTTGACACCTGCACCAAGAAAAAAAAAATCCTTGTACTTTCAGTCCTTGAAGAATAAGGATTCTGAATCTGATAAGGATTTGTATTTTGATGACGTGTTGTGTTCCACAGTGGAATTGACATGGCTGCGATACTCTACAAGGTGGGCTTCAGCGAGTCGGTGGTGCAGTCCAAGCTGGCGGCGGGCACGAGCACCTTCGTTCTGGCCTACGCCGTCCACAAGCTCTTCGCCCCGGTGCGGATCAGCATCACACTGATGTCCGTTCCGCTCATTGTCAGATACTTCCGAAAGACTGGACTCTTCAAGCCCCCTGCATCCTCTCCCTGAGAGCAGGGGGATTAACAGTTGGACCACACACACGCACACACACACATACAAACATACACACACTTACACTTTTGCTAGCCACTACATGAAGGATGAGCTGTAGATCTGGACTTATTTTTCGCTTTGTGCTTGGGATTCCTCCCCGGCCAAGTCTGTGATCACTCTGTCACTTAGTACTTAGTAATATTGAAGATTTGACTTTTTTTTTTTTTTCTTTGCCGTGATTACCCATTGGTCTCTACATGCAGTAGCGCATACATTTATGACCTGGAAGTTGTTTCACTCATTTCGGCATGTCCATGTGAAACGGACCGAGTAAGACGTCCGTTGTGGTTGGTATAGCTCAACTTGAACTAGCAAGTCGCATGTGCATTCCAGGGGGACGATGTTTTTGCCGTTGGTTAAAACATTTTTTTAAGTGCCAATTGATGTGTGACCAAGAACTAATATCAGGGATTTTGAGTGTAAACCCCTTCTGTGTGTGACAAAGCAGATTTTGTGTCAGTTGAGAATGACATTGTGTGGATAAACACACGAAAGCTCTTAATTATATGCTGTGACTGAAAAAACAACAACAAATGTTGCTAATTTGTTTTTATTATTCATATGATTTTATCCCTTTTAAGAGATCAGTTGGTTAAATATATTGTTGTGAAAGTCAGTTGTTAAGCTATTAGTGGATGAAGTGATTGTTTAATTTTTTTGTGAAAAAAATGATTAAAAGGGAGATAAATCTGTTTTTCTGAGCCTCTCTTTGCCATGCCTTTCTTCCATCAGGTATATGTTACATCCAGCCTAAGAAATATCGAGTCATTCAGCCGGTAACAGTACAAAGGTCTCCCAGAAAATAGTACGATCTGTGCTCACCGTGTTGAAGTTTGTGTTCACAGTTGGTAGAACGTCATTGCAAAAAAAGGCAGTTATTTGTTTAGTTTATAAATTTAATCTAACTGGACTGCAAAGTATTCTGCTTCTAGTGATGCTTGTTTAAACCGACTCAACAGTGTGTCTAGAGCAGAACTAAGCTCTCTTTAATTTGGAGGGAGACTTATTTGCTGTCAAAAATGTGATTGTTTTGACTGTGAACTTCTGTGTGGTGTGCTCTAAAAAGATGGATTAAAAACTTGAGGAAAACAAACGCCTCCTTTTAAAAGTACATTTGGGTCCCCAAGACGTGACATTTTTCTTTTATTTTGTTTGTTTTGTCTAGAGAATGATTGAATTGCCATCCAGTTTGGACAGTTGTGCCATTGTTTTTGTGATTGGATGGCCTGATATTTATGCTATGGTGTCATGCTGTCAAGTGCAATAAAGACTCACTACATCAGGACATGATTATTGTAAGACACAATCAGACAGTGATTATTAAGATTTTTAAGGGCTGTTTCTGAAATATGAGGATTTTTTAACACATCATTTGTGTTGTCCACACATGAAATTGCATACAGTATATCACAGGATATTACACCAGGACACAAAATCGTAGGATTGTTTAATTTGCTCAAGTGTTTGAGTTAAGTGCTGTGGACGTTTAAATATAGCTACAGACCCTGCCAATCTATTCCTAGAGGGTTTCTGGTTGAAATGTTCAAAAACAATGCAGATACTTTGAAATGAAAATTAATTGGACATTAGCTTAATGCTTTACAAAATGTCAACTTTGTTTTTTTTTGTTTCTAATTTCTTAATGTTATAATATTCTATACAGCATATTCATGAAGTACTATCTTGAACAACTTTCTGAAACAATGATCTCTGAAACTAGTAAACATGTAATTTCATTAATAGACCCGGGTATTGATTTGAATGTCTTTTCAAACACAGACAATTAAGTAATCTCGATTTCCAAATTAGGGATAGCCGATGGCTTCTTGAGGAAGAACGACTTACCGTATACAGCCCTCTTTAGCCACATGGTGGTACTGTTGTTCAGAGAATGTCTACTACGAGGGCCGCTCCAACCAACCGAAATAGAAAATGCATAAATAACATCATGCTGGATGAACTGCAATGGAAATCATATTTTTATTGAAATGCATGACAAATTACTGCGGAAATGTCTTCTGAAGCAAAATTGTACATGACATTCATTGGACTGGTAGATGCACACTGAAAGATGAATACGTGTGTGAGTCATGTCTATCGCGATATATCAGCGCAGTACCATCTAATTAAATAGAATTAGAAGACTATTTTCAAAGAAATATAGAGAATGACCTGTAATTCCATTAAAAAATGAAGATTTTTCTTCTGGAAAGTTTCTTTGTTTGATAAGAGACGTGCTATCATTTTTTGAGTCTGTTGAGGTATGATAATGCAGTAATTTCAATCCAAACTCATTTCACACTGTTTGGGTCAACACCATTAAAATGAAACTGATATCAACTAGAAATGTATGCTGATACAAATGAATGTGTCCACTGAGCTATAAATCTGCATCTGTGCATATTGATGACTTCCCACTGCCAGAAAAACCATCCTCTCCACCAATCCCAACACTCAACTCTCATTGCCGCTCAGCTTAGCTTCTCCAACCTGGATCTGCTTTGGAGTTGGCTAAGAGGCTGGAAACAGCAAAGCCCTTCTGTGCTTTACACCCTCCTCTCCACCATCCAGTGCAGTCCAGGGACCAAGCAGGCACGCAGCAGCAGCCATGCACACGTTTTAGCTCATCTCTGCCTCCCAGCAGATTGCGCTCATGTCGGAAAACGGCATGAATAATTCTGACCATGAGAGAGAGCGAGAGAGAGAGAAAGAATAAGGGCCAGCTTCTGAAGCAGAGTGGAAATGCCAGGTGTGAGTGGCGCGAGTGGAGGTGGCAGCGGCCGTGGCGGTGGTGGTGGGCATTGAGATAGACACGCTGGCACCCAGCGGAGGCTCATTAGCCAGGAAGAGGAGGCCCCAGTGCTGCCATCACCTCTCAATCCCCTGCATGTCCCCCATGGCTACAAACAAATTGGTGACAGCATCCCACGGCCAGAGAGCCTGCCAGCACTAGCCCTGACTGTCCATGGCTACGTGTTCTTCTGTGTGTGTGTGTGTTGCAGGTGTGTGTTACAGAACATGTGTTTTAAGAAATGTAAACAAAAGACATCTATCTACATGATGCTGGAATGAAATGGCTTGTGCTGAACTCATTTCACCCGGTCATGGTTGGTCTTCGAGAAGGCTGCGGGATGCTGTGGGATGGAGGCTGGTTGCTAAGCGCTGTGCTGTGCTGGGGCTCTCATTGGGTGGTGCATGTGGTACCCTTGCGATCCTCCTGAGAGACTGGTCCTCAGTGTGCCAGAGGAGGTGAGGGTTTGGGGCAGTATACGGGCAATCTGCCAAGCCAGCCCTCTCTGCCATCTAAATTGGCGGCTGTGTTGACACATGCTTGCAGTGTCCCCGGGTCTCCTGTCCTGGGCATCTTGGCTTGTCTGGAGACACTTTCTGGACATCGTCCAAGTTGGAAATATGGCCACTGTGTTGCTGTAGATGGGTATGGGGTACAAAAGGGAATGGGTGCATGTTGAGCTTCCTGCATCCCTTAAGCACACAGGTAATGGCATGTCTAGCTTCCTGCATCCCTTAAGCACACAGGTAATGGCATGTCTAGCTTCCTGCATCCCTTAAGCACACAGGTAGTGTAGTTAGTGAAAAGTAGTCCCTCTGCACCCCTTAAGCACACAGGTAGTGTAGTTAGTGAAAAGTAGTCCCTCTGCACCCCTTAAGCACACAGGTAGTGTAGTTAGTGGACAGTAGTCCCTCTGCACCCCTTAAGCACACAGGTAGTGTAGTTAGTGAAAAGTAGTCCCTCTGCACCCCTTAAGCACACAGGTAGTGTAGTTAGTGGACAGTAGTCCCTCTGCACCCCTTAAGCACACAGGTAATGTAGTTAGTGAAAAGTAGTTCCTGTGCATCGATGGTTTGTCTCAGCAGGAACCAGAGGCCTCTTCACTGCCTGTCACTGTCTGTTGGACTGTCCCCTTCCTGTCTGTCTGTCTGTCTGCCTGCCTGTCTGTCTGCCTGCCTCTCCCTTCTATCAGTCACACTCTCTCTTCTCTTGCTTGCTCACCTCCCCCTCTCATTCTATCTCACACTCCATCTCTCTTTTCTTTCTCTCTCTCTCCCCTTCCTCTCTTACTCTCTCTCTCTCTCTTGTTTGAGTTTTAAGCAGAAGCACCTGATGGTGGAGTCAGCCTTGCACTGCTGTCAGCTGTCTCCCTTCATCAGAGACAGAGCTGGAGCTGGCAGAAAGGCTACAGGGCTGTGAGGATGGAGGGGGTGGTGGTGAGGATGGAGGGGGTGGTGATGAGGATGGAGGTGGTGGTGGTGGAAGAGGAGGAGAGAGAGACAGCACTACCAACAGCCGCATCTTATTATTTTAAATAGGAGTGTGCCAGTCTCACATGAGGATTTATTTATTTTTCATTCTGCCTCACCCTCCTCTTTCTCTTTTTGTCACCCCCCTCTCTCTCTCTCTCTCTTTCTTCACCCTCTCCTGCAGGATTTACTCTAAATGTTGAATGTGGCAATTATATGGAGTGTGTGCTAAAAGAGGAGGAGGAGGAGGAGTGCACAAGGAGACAGAGGGAGAAAGAGTGATCCGTCAGTGTTTCTGACACCTTTGAGTGTGAGAATATTTGGGCTGTCACACATCAAAGAGGGCCAGTGGAGCGATCACCAGCGATCTGTGTTTGTTGTTTACATGAACATGAGAACTACACAGGCAATAAGTGTAAGAAAAGGTGTCTGTTATTTTTTTTAAAATTTATTTCTTTTTTTTTCATTTTTTAACTTGTTCAGCGTTTCATTAATGGAAAGTTTTGCACATTGAAAGTTCTCAATTTCAAGACGCCCACACCAGTTCCACTCAAATGTTCTCCCAGGAAACAATTTCAAGCAAAACAAAATTTCAAACCCACAGAAGTTTTATTCTCCTACTTCATACTTTGTCAAACTTGTCAAACCACAGTGTCCTCTGTACTGAGTCACAGTGGTCAGAGTCTAACCTCTGAATAGTGACAGCTGGGGGTCTTGGTGCAGGATGGGCAGTTAAACTGTCACCAGGTCCAGGTTTCGCTCTGACACCGTCATGCCTGTTTAATGATCACTTCTCCACACCCAACACATAGCTCCATAGAGATAACTTGTCTTTTTTGTATTGTTTTGTTTGTTTGTTATTGTGTTTCCTTGCCTTCCTACTATGTAAAGCGACCTTGGGTTTGAGAAAGGCGCTATATAAAATAAACGTATTATTATTTATTATTATTCCACTGTGCAGTAGCCAGGTGGATGGTCAGAAAAATCGATTACTTGGGTCTGGTGGACTTGGCTAGGCCATGGTTCTAGCAGGCCTTGGCATTGAGATGAGTTTGGCAGGGGGGGTGCAGGCTTGTTGGTAGGAAGTGGTGGAAAAAATGTATGTGTCACAGCCTAACGTCCGGGAATTTTAATCTGTTTCCAGAGGTGGCGTCAAAACGGTTCACCACCAACAGCAACCAAAGAGAGAAGCAATTTAGCCAAGTAGTACGTGTTGGCAACAATACCTCAAGCAGCATCACACTGAGCACAGGGGCCCCCCAAGGCTGCGTGCTCAGTCCGCTGCTCTTCACCCTGCTGACGCATGACTGCACTGCAACCTACAGCAACAATCACATAGTGAAATTTGCTGACGACACAACTCTGGTGGGTCTCATCACCAAGGGCTTACGAGACTCAATACAGGTTGGAGGTCGACCATCTGACCACGCGGGTGCAGGGACAACAACCTCCTGCTGAACGCCAGCAAGACCAAAGAGATTGTTGTTGACTTCCCGGAGAGGTCACACCCAACACCTGCCACTGACCATCGACGGTGCTGTGGTGGGAGAGAGCGAGCAGCACCAAATTCCTGGGGGTGCACATCAGTGAAGACCTCTCCTGGACCACCAACACTGCATCACTGGCGAAGAGAGCTCAGCGCCGCCTGTACTTCCTGCGGAAACTCAGGCGAGCAAGTGCTCCACCAGCCATCATGACCACATTCTACCGAGGCACCATTGAGAGCATCCTCTCCAGCTGTATCGCTGTGTGGGGCGGAAGCTGCACTGAATACAACAGGAAAGCCCTGCAGCGCATAGTGAACACAGCTGGAAGGATCATTGGTGCTTCACTCCCCTCCCTGAAGGACATTTACACCACCCACCTCACCCGCTAGGCTTAACCAAAATTGTGAGTGATGCAAGTCACCCCGCTCACAATCTGTTTGATCTACTGCCCTCTGGGAAGAGGTACAGAAGCCTGCGCCTCCCGCACTACCAGACTCACCAACAGCTTCATACACCAAGCTGTAAGGATGCTGAACTCTCTCCCTCCTCCCCTCTCCACCCTCAGCTACATAACATCCTGGACATTGGACCCACAATGGCCGCCTGCACTACTCCCACTTGCACACTTGAACACTTGCACACTTGTACACTTTACAACTTGGTGTTGTTGTCCTGAAAACACAACACTTCTGCTGCTCTTACATAACTTGCACCACTATGCCACTTTTTTTATTACTTAGGTCAAACAGAACTACCCAAGCCTTTTATTGGCCTGACTTTGCACTAGTATTTTATTGACTGTCTATGCACAATTTCAACCAAATTTTGCTGCTCTTATTTTTTTCATTATTATATGTGCCCTCTTATTTACTTATTTACTTACTTTTTTGTTTACTTGAATGTTATGTTTGTCTGTGGACTTAAATTGGTAAAATATGTCTTGTCTTCACCGTGGGATAGTGAGAAACGTAATTTCGATCTCTTTGTATGTCTGGAACATGTGAAGAAATTGACAATAAAGCTGACTTTGACTTTGACTTTGACTTTAAAAGAAAAGGGAAGCTCGAACAACCAAAAACAGAAAAAATGCCCCTCAAATATAAAGCTGACTTCCTCAACAACACAATTTGTATGCCATCGCATGTTTGTTTGCAATATAGAGGACACACAACTCATGGATTTGAACTTCACAGTTAGGAGTAGCATGCCACGACAAGGTCTCAACCACCTCCTCAAACAACCCCCCACCCCCATCCCCTCCAACAGAAAAAAAAAAAAAACAGACAGACAATTTCTTTCAATTAGTCAGTGTGGGGCAGCTCAATAAATTTCAGTTTGTTCCTTCAGACGTGGAGACCCTGTTGCACGTCCAGGGTGAAAATGAAGACTAATGGCTGTGGCTAGCGCTGCTGAGTTG